>NC_090735.1:91977750-92252361 GCF_036898095.1 Palaemon carinicauda | reverse complement strand
CAATAATATTCTTTGTTGCAAAAATCACATTTCGAATACTGTAAGCGTACGAGAGAGAGAGAGAGAGAGAGAGAGAGAGAGAGAGAGAGAGAGAGAGAGAGAGAGAGAGAGAGAGAGAGAGAGGCGTAAAATAGCGTACGTAAATTTTTATTATTATTGTTATTATTATTATTATTGTTGTTGTTGTTAATAAAATTATTATTGTTATTATTATTAATCATTATTATTATTATTATTACTGTACAGTATTATCATTATTTTATTATTATTACGGTATTGTACTTAATCTACGTACGTTCAGTATGCGCGGGGGCATCTTCTATGAGTAACCAACGCACCATAGTACTGTAAGACGGGTTGTGATTGGTTCAAGCGCTGATAGATGACGAATCAAAACTCAAGTTTTGTTATCTAGCCTGTGATTGGTGTTTTGCCCGCATCTTCTACCCGCAGCATCAAAGTTCTCGCGGGGCTGGATCGTTCACTTTCTCTTTCCGCGTATTGCTGAGTAGACGTTCTTAAGTTTGTGAAGTTTAATCTGTGCTGTGTGCGACTGTTTTAAGTTGAACTTTTTGTTGAACTTTCTGTTACAATGCCTCCCAAGCGTTCTGCTTCTAGTAAGGCTGGTAGTGAGCCTAAACGCCACCGAAGGATGATGACGATAGCTGAGAAGGTTACGCTTCTCGACATGTTAAAAGATGGTAGAAGTTACGCGGCCGCCGGCCGCCATTTTGGCATCAACGAATCCACCGTTCGCTACATCAAGAAGGACGAGGCGAACATTAGAAAGACTGCTGCAATCACCTTTAGCAGATCAGCGAAGCGAGTCATTACAACACGTAATAAAACGATCGTACGCATGGAAGGTGCTTTAGCTGTGTGGATTGCCGACTGCCGGAAGAAGAACATAGCGTTGGATACGAACACCATCCAAACAAAGGCTTTGAGCTTATATGAGAATTTTGCTGCAAAGGAACCTAAAGACGACGACGGCAACCATGCTGAAGATGATGATGATGCAGATGATCCTCAACCAGGGACATCCACTGATTCCCAGCCTCAGAAACGTTTTTCCGCAAGCAAAGGATGGTTCGCGAAGTTTCAGAAACGCTTCGCCCTGAAAAGCGTTTCCCTGCATGGGGAGTCTGCTTCCGCTGACACTGCCGCTGCTGAAACTTACGTGAACCAGACTTTCAAGAACATTATCGCTGAAGGTGGATACAAGCCGGAACAAGTGTTTAATATGGATGAAACCGGCTTGTTTTGGAAGAGAATGCCGTCGCGAACTTTCCTGTTCAAAGAGGAAGCCAAAGCCTCTGGCTTTAAGGCATTCAAGGATCGCGTTACCCTCGTGATGTGTGGCAATGCTGCTGGATTTTTGTTAAAGCCGGGGGCTTATCTATAAGTCGAAAAATCCTCGCGCTTTGAAAAATAAAAATAAGAATCTCCTTCCCGTGTACTGGATGCATAATCAAAAAGCATGGATTACGAAGATGCTGACCTCCAACTGGTTCCACCAGTGTTTCATCCCGCAAGTCCATGAATATCTCTTAGAGAAGGGCTTGCCATTCAAGATCCTTCTCCTTATGGATAACGCTGGTGGACACGCAACTGACCTGTCGCGTGAGGGCGTTCAGGTTGAGTTCCTGCCACCCAACACCACGTCATTAATTCAACCGATGGACCAGGGGGTTATCAGGGCGTTCAAGGCCCTCTACACGAAGAATACCTTGGCGGACCTCGTTGCGTGTGTGGATGCTGCCCAAGATGACGAGGATGAAGATTTCAACTTGAAGGCGTACTGGCGGCAGTACACCATAGCCACGTGCCTGCAGAATATTCAAAAGGCACTTCAAGAGATGAAACCTGCAACCGTGAATGCGAGCTGGAAGAAGCTGTGGCCCGATATTGTTTACGACGACAAGGGATTTACTCCGTCGGAAATCCAACACTCTGCAATACAGAAATCTGTGCAGTTGGCTGCCATAATTGGAGGTGACGGGTTTGGCGACATGACGACTGAAGACGTCGACGAGTTGTTGGACTGCCATTCCCAGCCCCTAACTGACGCAGACCTCGAAGACCTGACGAAATCGGCAAGTGAGGAAGAGAGTGAGGGTACCCAGGAAGAGACCTAAGAAAATGTCGAAGAAACGGGCTTAACATTAGAACGGCTTGCCAAGTTCTGCAACCATATGAAGGAGGCGAAAGAAATGTTACAAGAGTGGGACGAGGATATGGTTCGCTCGATGCAATTCTCAAATAAGGTCGATGACATCATGACTCCCTACAGGATGCTCTTGGATCGAAAAATGTTATTTCCATTAGTAAAATAAATTTTTGAATATACTTACCCGATAATCATGTAGCTGTCAACTCCGTTGCCCGACAGAATTCTACGGAAGGGATACGCCAGCGATCACTATACAAGAAGGGGGTGTACTCACCAGCGCCACCTGTGGCCAGGTACTGCAGTACTTCTTGTTGACACCACCTCAATTTTTCCTCGGTCTACTGGTTCTCTATGGGGAGGAAGGGTGGGTCAATTAAATCATGATTATCGGGTAAGTATATTCAAAAATTTATTTTACTAATGAAAATAACATTTTTCAATATTAATCTTACCCGATAATCATGTAGCTGATTCACACCCAGGGAGGTGGGTGAAAACCAGTGTACATGTATATCAAGAAGCTAAGTATCCCGTAATTCATATTATCAGTTATTCAAAATAACAATGAAATTATAAGTACCTGGTAAGGAAGTCGACTTGAACCATTACTCTGCCTTTAATAAGTTCGTCTTCCTTACTTAGGAGGCTGAACAACCCTAAGGTGCTGAAGTATAAAGGGCTGCAACCCATACTAAAGGACCTCTACACAACCTCTAACCTAGGCGCTTCTCAAGAACGAATTGACCACCCGCCAAATCAACTAGGATGCGGAAGGCTTCTAGCCTACCGTAACAACCCAAAAAACAACAATAAAAGCATTCAAGAGAAAGGTTAAAAAAAGGTTATGGGATTAAGGGAATGTAGTGGCTGAGCCCTCACCTACTACTGCACTCGCTGCTACGAATGGTCCCAGGGTGTAGCAGTTCTCGTAAAGAGACTGGACATCTTTGAGATAAAATGATGCAAACACTGACTTGCTCCTCCAATAAGTTGCATCCATAATACTCTGCAGAGAACGGTTCTGTTTAAAGGCCATCGAAGTGGCTACAGCTCTCACTTCGTGGGTCCTTACCTTCAGCAAAGCAAGATCTTCATCCTTCATGTGAGAATGAGCTTCTCTAATCAGAAGCCTTATATAATACGAAACTGCGTTTTTGGACATAGGCATCGAAGGTTTCTTGATGGCACACCATAAGGCCTCTGATTGTCCTCGTATAGGTTTTGACCTTTTAAGATAGTATTTTAGAGCTCTGACAGGGCAAAGAACTCTCTCTAGCTCGTTACCCACCATGTTGGAAAGGCTAGGAATTTCGAACGATCTAGGCCAAGGACGTGAAGGAAGTTCATTTTTTGCTAAAAATCCGAGCTGTAAGGAACATGTTGCTGATTCGGATGTGAATCCTATGTTCCTGCTGAAGGCGTGAACCTCACTAACTCTTTTGGCTGTTGCAAGGCAGACGAGGAAAAGAGTTTTGAGAGTAAGGTCTTTGAAAGAAGCTGACTGGAGAGGTTCAAACCTAGGAGACATAAGGAACCTTAAGACTACGTCTAGATTCCAGCCTGGAGTGGACAATCGGCGTTCTTTAGAAGTCTCGAAAGATTTAAGGATGTCTTGTAGATCCTTGTTGGAGGAAAGATCCAAACCTCTGTGGCGGAGAACTGAAGCCAACATACTTCTGTACCCTTTGATCGTAGGAGCCGAAAGAGATCTAACATTCCTAAGATGTAACAGGAAGTCAGCAACTTGGGTTACAGAGGTATTGGTAGAGGAAACTGCATTGGCTCTGCACCAGCTTCGGAAGACTTCCCACTTGGATTGATAGACTCTACGAGTGGATATCCTCCTTGCTCTGGCAATCGCTCTGGCTGCCTCCTTCGAAAAGCCTCTAGCTCTAGCGAGTCTTTCGACAGTCTGAAGGCAGTCAGACGAAGAGCGTGGAGGTTTGGGTGTACCTTCTTTACGTGAGGTTGACGTAGAAGGTCCACTCTTAGAGGGAGAGTCCTGGGAACGTCGACCAGCCATTGTAGTACCTCTGTGAACCATTCTCTTGCAGGCCAAAGGGGAGCAACCAGCGTCAGCCGTGTCCCTTCGTGAGAGACGAACTTCTGAATGACTCTGTTGATGATCTTGAACGGCGGGAATGCATATAGCTCGAGATGGGACCAATCCAGCAGAAAAGCATCCACGTGAACTGCTGCTGGGTCTGGAACTGGGGAACAGTACAAAGGGAGCCTCTTGGTCATGGAGGTGGCGAACAGATCTATCGTTGGCTGACCCCACAAGGTCCAAAGTCTGTTGCACACGCTCTTGTGAAGGGTCCATTCCGTGGGGATGACTTGATCTTTCCTGCTGAGGCGATCTGCCGAGACGTTCATATTGCCCTGAATGAACCTCGTTACCAGTGAGAGGTTTAGACTTCTTGACCAAATGAGGAGGTCCCTTGCTATCTCGTACAGCTTCCTCGAATGGGTCCCTCCCTGCTTGGAGATGTATGCCAAGGCTGTGGTGTTGTCGGAGTTCACCTCCACCACCTTGTTTAGCAGGAGGGACTTGAAGTTCATTAAAGCCAGATGAACTGCCAGCAACTCCTTGCAGTTGATGTGAAGCGTTTCCTGTTCCTTGTTCCATGTTCCCGAGCATTCCTGTCCGTCCAAGGTCGCGCCCCAGCCCGAGTCTGATGCGTCCGAATAGAGATGAAGATTGGGGGTCTGAACCGCTAACGATAGACCCTCCTTGAGAAGGACGTTGGTCTTCCACCACATGAGAGTAGTCTTCATCTCTTTGGTAACAGGAATAGAGACCGCTTCGAGCGTCATATTCTTGTCCCAGTGAGCTGCTAGATGGAATTGAAGGGGGCGGAGGTTGAGTCTCCCTAACTCGGTGAACAGGGCTAACGATGACAGGGTCCCTGTTAGACTCATCCACTGTCTCACCGAGCATCTGTTCCTCTTCAGCATGCTCAGAATGCACTCTAGGGCTTGGCTGATTCTTGGGGCCGACGGAAAAGCCCGAAAAGCTTGACTCCGAATCTCCATTCCCAGGTAAACGATGGTTTGGGAAGGAATAAGCTGGGACTTTTCTAAGTTGACCAAAAGACCCAGTTCCTTGATCAAGTCCAAAGTCCAGTTGAGACTCTCCAGACAGCGACGACTTGTGGGGGCTCTTAACAGCCAGTCGTCTAAATAAAGGGAGGCTCTGATGTCCGCCAAGTGGAGGAATTTTGCAATATTCCTCATCAGTCGTGTAAACACCATAGGCGCCGTGCTTAGGCCAAAACACAGGGCTTGGAATTGGTACACAACCTTTCCAAAAACGAATCTCAGGAAAGGTTGGGAGTCTGGATGAATAGGAACGTGAAAGTAAGCGTCTTTCAGATCCAACGAGACCATCCAGTCCTCCTGCCTGACCGCTGCTAGGACCGACTTCGTCGTCTCCATAGTGAACGTCTGCTTGGTGACATAAGCATTGAGCGCGCTGACGTCCAGCACCGGTCTCCAACCTCCTGTCTTCTTGGCCACCAGAAAGAGACGGTTGTAGAAGCCCAGGGATTGATGGTCCCGGACTATCACCACTGCCTCCTTCTGTAACAGGAGCGACACCTCTTGGTGTAACGCTAGCCTCTTGTCCTTTTCCTTGTAGTTGGGAGAGAGGTTGATGGGAGAAGTGGTCAGAGGGGGATTGCGGCAGAATGGTATCCTGTAACCCTCCCTTAGCCACTTGACAGACTGGGCGTCTGCACCTCTTCTTTCCCAAGCTTGCCAGAAGATCTTGAGTCTGGCTCCTACTGCTGTCTGGAGAGGAGGAGAGTCAATGTTTGCCTTTCGAAGGCTTGGGACCTTTCTTGGACCTGCCCCTGAAACCGTCTGGACGGGTACTTCCTCGGCTGGGGGCTCTGCCACGAAAGGGCGGAATAAATCTTGTAGCAGGAGTATCGGCCACTGGGGTGCGGTAAGTTCTAGGAACCGAAGGAGCAACCTTAGCCTTACGTGCTGAAGAGGCCACAAGGTCATGAGTGTCCTTCTGAATAAGAGCCGCAGACAATTCCTTGATAAGGTCCTCAGGAAACAGGAACTTAGAAAGCGGAGCAAAAAGTAACTGAGACCTTTGACAAGAGGTGATACCAGTGGAAAGGAAGGTGCAAAGTTGTTCCCTTTTCTTGAGTACTCCCGAAACAAACATGGAGGCAAGTTCGCCGGAACCATCGCGAATTGCTTTATCCATACAGGACATTATAAGCATGGCCGAGTCCTTGTCAGATGGGGCAGTCTTCTTGCTCAAGGCCCCCAGGCACCAGTCGAGAAAATTAAAAATCTCAAAGGCGCGAAAGACTCCCTTTAAGAAGTGGTCTAAGTCAGAAAAGGTCCAGCAGACCTTAGAGCGCCTCATAGCCGACCTTCGTGGAGAGTCAACCAAACTTGAGAAGTCAGCCTGGGCAGAGGCAGGGATTCCCAAGCCTGGTTCCTCTCCTGTGGCATACCATACGCCCGCCTTAGAAGTCAGCTTAGTAGGTGGAAACATGAATGACGTCTTCCCTAGTTGCTGCTTGGACTGCAACCAATCCCCTAACATTCTCAAAGCTCTCTTAGAAGATCTAGCGAAGACGAGCTTAGTGTAGGCAGACTTAACAGGTTGCATGCCTAGAGAAAACTCTGATGGAGGAGAGCGAGGGGTAGCAGAAACAAAGTGATCCGGGTAAACTTCTCTGAAAAGAGCCAGGACCTTGCGAAAGTCAATGGAGGGTGGTAACGACTTGGGTTCCTCCACGTCAGAAGAGGGATCATCCAGGTGCGCAGCTTCCTCCTCAGAAACCTCATCACCTGAGGGTTGAGAAGCGAGAGGTAAAGTTACAGCGGTATGCTGAACGGCAGAATCCTGACAAGCGGGTGCATATACACTTGCGGATTCATCCTCAAGTCTCTGTTGAAGAGGATGAGGGCTGGTAATGACAAAGTCATGAGGCTGGGAAGAAGGAGGCTCTGCGGGAGTCTGGGGAGCAAGCGTGGTGAGAGGCGACTGTAGTAAAACCTGAGGTTCAGGCTGCAAAGACTGCTCAAGCTGAGGAGAAAGAGGTAGATGCATGCCTTGAGGTGGCTGACTCATTGCATGAGGTTCATGTCTCAAGAGTTGCGCTTGCTTCAAGGGTTGAGGTGGCTGCGCAGTAAGAGATTCCTGTCTCACGAGTTGAGGTTCTTGAGGTGGGTGCTGCGAGAGTTGAGGTGGCGGCTGCGCAGAAAGAGGCTCCTGTCTCACGAGTTGAGGTTCTTGAGGTGCTTGCCTCGAGAGTTGAGGTTCTCGCCTCGAGGAAAGTGGAGGTATCAGCTGCGAGAGCTGAGGTGGCTGCCTCAAGGATGGCAGAGGTTGTCGTACCTCAAGAGGTTGCTGCCTCGAGGATGGTCTTACTGCAAGAAACTCTTGCCTCAAAGGTAGAGGAGGTTGTAAGGCATAAGACTCCTGTCCCCATTGTTGAGGAGGTTGCCGCGTGGTAAGAGGTTCCTGCCTCAAGGAAGGCGGAGGTTGCTGCACAACGCTGGTATCTGGCAACTCCCAACGCGGTAGCTCACGCATGGAGGTAGCTTGAGGAACCTCAACTTCGTACGTCTGGCAGACTGGACTGCGTAGAGGAGGAGGAGCGCTCGCAGGAGGAGGTGTAACCTTCTCTGCCTGAAACTCACGCATCAATACCGCAAGCTGCGACTGCATAGACTGCAGTAAAGCCATCTTGGGATCAACAGACGTTGAGGTCTGTTGAGGCAGAGCCTTAACAGAAGTTGAGGTCTGTTGAGGCATCGCCTTACCTCTCTTAGGAGGCGTGCAGTCACCTGATGACAGCGGCGACTCAGAGCTAGCCCAATGACTACATCCGGGCTGTAGAACTCGTGCGGTCTGGACTTTACGCTTAAGAGGTCTTGAGACCTGAGTCCAGCGTTTTCTCCCCGAAAATTCTTCTGCAGACGAGGGAAATAAGGGCTCAATCGTCTGAGAGTGGAAGTGACGATCTCTGTAAGATACGCCCGCAACCACCGAGGATACTGCTGTGCGCCGATCAAGGCCTGCCGAACCCTTTTGCCCTTCGACATTGCTTCTCCCCTGGGCTTGGGAGCTTGCAAGAGGTCCCGGACTGGGAGGACGACTGGCACGCACAGAAGTACCCTCACGCACAACACTGACACTGACACTAGCACTCGGCACAGCACTGGCACTACCACTTCCCACTGCACTTTTCACTTTAAGTTCCTTGACGTCTGCCAAGAGGAACTTGTGGTCACTCACTACCGACTCCACTTTATCTCCTAAAGCCTGAATGGCACGTAAAACATCAGACATATCAGGCTGAGCACAAATAGTAGGATCGGGGGTAGCCACTACAGGGGGAGGAAAAGGTTGAGGATCATGGGGTGAGGAATAAAGCGAAGAGCGAGCCGAACTCCTCCTAACTCTCTCTCTCTCTAACTTAGTGGTATACTTGAGGAATCGAACAAAATCAAGTTCCGAAAGTCCGGCGCATTCCTCACATCGATCTTCCAACTGACAGGATTTTCCCCTACAGTCGGAACAAACGGTGTGAGGATCAACCGAGGCCTTCGGAATACGCCTATTACAAGTCCTACATCGTCTTTGGGGAGGAGCTTGAGAAAGGTCGGACATCTTGAATCAAAGAACAGTCAAGGGGGATTCCAATTAAAGCAAAAAATCGTTAACCATTAATCATATCAATCTAAAAGCTATCTAAGCTAAGAGACAAGTTTCCTGTATAGCGAAAGCTGAAATCTTAGAGCAATACTTCACCAAAAACCATGAACAAGACTCCAAAATTATAAGCGTATCCATGTAGGTCTTGCCGGAAGCACGACAGAGGAAAAATTGAGGTGGTGTCAACAAGAAGTACTGCAGTACCTGGCCACAGGTGGCGCTGGTGAGTACACCCCCTTCTTGTATAGTGATCGCTGGCGTATCCCTTCCGTAGAATTCTGTCGGGCAACGGAGTTGACAGCTACATGATTATCGGGTAAGATTAATATTGAAAAAAGAAGCAGCGGCAACAACTTCCAATCACAATGTTCTTCCAGCCTCGCAAAAAAGAGCCAGTTCCTCCTGCTAGTACGCCTTCGGAAGAAATTGAAGAAGTTGAAGAGGTGTCCCAGGAAAAGACACCTCCGTCTGAAGAGACGTAAAATGCTATCATTGACTGCACAGTAGAACACATCATCAGCTTCATCATCATCATTTCTACTGTGCAGCAAATTCATCGCCATCGTCATTCAAGTTTTTCTTGAACTTCTTTCGTGGTGAGTACAGTAACAATCTTTATTTTTTACTTTAACCTGTTTTATAGTTTAGTAATGTACGTACTGTATGCATTAAGTTAAAGGGAAGGTTTTAAAAGTCTACATGTTGTAACCTATCATATTTTTTTTGTTTAAAATTTACATTCGTACGTAAAACAATCTCTCTCTCTCTCTCTCTCTCTCTCTCTCTCTCTCTCTCTCTCTCTCTCAAATTGTTTTCCTGCTTTGCTACGTACAAGTACTGTATAATTTATATTTGTAAGGTATCATATTTTGTAAATGCTTTTACTGTAAATACTGTATGTACTGTATCATTATTTATCACTATCATCATGCGCGTTAAATGCCTTGTTTGTTCTGAGCGTGGTTGTTTACTGAGCGTACAGGCCGTCGTTTCAGGCGGCGTCATAAAGAAAAAGATTTCATTTGGAAGTCCTAAGCAAAATACGTAAACTAAAACATTGGTAATAAAAAAATCAACATACAGTACTGTATAATCAATATAATCGATGCAAAAACTAACCTATACATATATGTGTACACTAAATGAGTTTGTTTCTTCATTATGATCAGAGATGAACGTAAACAAAACATTGGTTGCCATTTTTTATCGTGCTTTTTAGGTGTTTAGGAAACACATGATATAAAATCGCCTTTAATATTTGTGCCTGTTTTAGTTTAGGGTGCTGTAGTACATGCATTAAGTGTTCTGTACATTAAAGGGTGGTTTGTTAACAGTACTACGTACAAGGGAAGGTTTTAAAAGTCCGAATATACATGTTAAATAAATAGGTAAATATGCTGTCACTACTTCGCGGATTTTCACCTATCGCGCCCGCGTCTGGAACCTATCTACCGCGATAAACGAGGGTTCACTGTATGCTTAGAGTTTTTGACAGTTATAATATAACAAAACCCAAATATATAGGTACCTGGTAAGGAAGTTGACTTAGACGATTACTCTGCCTTGTAAGTCTGTCTTCCTCACGAAGCCCAGCGATCCTCTCAGGATGCTGAAAGACTCCCAGGAGCTAAAGTATCAAGGGCTGCAACCCATACAAACAGGACCTCAACAAACCCCTAATCTGGGCGCTCTCAAGAAATGACTTTGACCACCCGCCAAATCAACCAGGATGCGAAAGGCTTCTTAGCCTTCCGTACAACCCAAAAAACAATATTAAAAAAATTTCAAGAGACAGATTAAAAAAGGATATTGGAATTAGGGAAGTGTAGTGGTAGAACCCTCACCCACTACTGCACTCGCTGCAACGAATGGACCCAGTGTGTAGCAGTCCTCGTAAAGAGTCTGGACATCTTTTAAGTAAAATGGCGCGAACACTGACTTGCTTCTCCAAAAAGTCGCGTCCATGATACTTTGCAGAGATCTATTTTGCTTGAAGGCCACGGAGGTTGCTATAGCTCTAACTTCGTGCGTCTTAACCTTAAGCAAACATCGGTCTTTCTCATTCAAGTGAGAATGAGCTTCTCGTATTAAAAATCTGATAAAATATGACAAAGCATTCTTTGACATAGGCAATGATGGTTTCTTAACTGAGCACCATAATGCCTCAGATTTACCTCGTAATGACTTAGTACGAGCTAAATAGAACTTAAGAGCTCTAACAGGACATAATACTCTTTCCAGTTCGTTGCCTACGATCTCTGATAAGCAAGGAATATCAAAAGAGTTAGGCCAAGGACGAGAAGGCAGTTCATTTTTGGCCAGGAAACCAAGTTGAAGTGAACAAGTGGCTTTTTCTGTAGAAAAGCCGATGTTCTTACTGAAGGCATGAAGTTCACTGACTCTTTTAGCCGAAGCCAAGCACACTAGGAAAAGTGTCTTGAGGGTGAGATCCTTCAGGGAGGCTGAATGTAATGGCTCAAACCTGTCTGACATGAGGAACCTTAGGACCACGTCTAAGTTCCATCCAGGAGTTGCCAAACGACGTTCCTTAGAGGTCTCGAAAGACTTAAGGAGATCTTGGAGATCTTTATTGTTGGAAAGATCTAAGCCTCTATGCCGAAAGACCGAAGCCAACATGCTCCTGTAGCCCTTGATCGTGGGAGCTGAAAGGGAGCGAACCTTTCTCAGATGTAGCGATTTGGACTACAGAGGTACTGGACGAGGACACAGATGCTGACTTGCACCAGTCTCGAAAGACTTCCCACTTCGACTGGTATACTCTAATGGTAGAAGCTCTCCTCGCTCTTGCAATCGCACTGGCTGCCTCCTTCGAAAAGCCTCGAGCTCTTGAGAGTCTTTCGATAGTCTGAAGGCAGTCAGACGAAGAGCGGGGAGGTTTTGGTGTACATTCTTTACGTGGGGCTGACGTAACAGATCTACCCTTAGAGGAAGACTTCTTGGAAAGTCTACCAGCCATCGAAGTACCTCGGTGAACCACTCTCTCGCGGGCCAGAGGGGAGCAACCAACGTCAACCTTGTCCCTTCGTGAGAGGCGAACTTCTGCAGTACCTTGTTGACAATCTTGAATAGTGGGAATGCATATAAGTCCAGATGAGACCAATCTAGGAGAAAAGCATCTATGTGTATTGCTGCTGGGTCTGGGACTGGAGAGCAATAGATTGGAAGTCTCTTGGTCATCGAGGTGGCAAAGAGGTCTATGGTGGGTTGACCCCAAGTCGCCCAAAGACTCTTACACACGTCCTTGTGGAGGGTCCATTCCGTAGGAATTACCTGACCCCTCCGACTGAGACAGTCTGCTAAGACGTTCAAGTCGCCCTGGATAAACCTCGTTAACAGGGAGATGCCTCGATCTCTTGACCAAATGAGAAGGTCCCTTGCGATCTCGTACAGCGTGAGGGAGTGGGTGCCTCCTTGCTTGGAGATGTACGCCAAGGCTGTGGTATTGTCGGAGTTGATCTCTACCACTTTGTTTCGAAGGAGACTCTCGAATTTCATCAAGGCCAAGTGGACTGCCAAAAGCTCCTTGCCGTTGATGTGCATGCTCCTCTGACTTGAGGTCCACAGACCTGAGCATTCCCGACCGTCCAGGGTCGCACCCCAACCCAAATCCGACGCGTCTGAGAATAGTACGTGGTTTGGGTTCTGAACTGCTAGGGAAAGTCCCTCTCTCAGACTGATATTGTCGTTCCACCATTTCAGGCATGCCTTTACTGGTTCGGAGACCGGGATTGAGACCGTCTCTAACGTCTTGTCCTTGTTCCAGTGAAAGGCTAGATGGAACTGGAGAGGTCGAAGGTGTAGTCTTCCTAGCGAGACAAACAGCTCCATGGATGATAGAGTTCCTACTAGACTCATCCAATTCCTGACTGAGCACCGTTCTCTCTTCAACATTAGTTGGACTTTGAGCAGGACTTGATCTATTCGGGTGGCAGACGGAAAAGCCCGAAAAACTGGACTGCGAATCTCCATCCCTAAATACAGTATAGTTTGGGATGGAATCAGCTGGGACTTTTCTAGGTTGACCAAAAGTCCCAATTCCTTGGTCAGATCCAATGTCCAATGAAGATCCTGCAGACAGCGATGACTGGACGAAGCTCTGAGAAGCCAGTCGTCCAAGTACAGGGAGGCTCGGATTCCCGATAAATGGAGGCATTTTGCTACATTCCTCATAAGCCTCGTAAACACGAGAGGAGCAGGACCTGGTATACCACATTCTTGAAAACAAACCTCAGAAACGGTTGGGAATCTGGGTGTATAGGGATGTGGAAGTACGCGTCTCGTAGGTCGAGAGAGACCATCCAGTCTCCCTTTCTGACCGCTGCTAAGACTGATTTCGTGGTCTCCATAGTGAACTTTGTTTTCGTAACAAAGACGTTGAGCGCACTGACGTCTAGCACCGGTCTCCAACCTCCTGTCTTCTTCGGGACTAGGAAGAGACGGTTGTAAAACCCCGGTGATTGAAGGTCCGAGACTTTCACCACCGCTCCCTTCTCTATCAACAGAGACACTTCTAGGTTTAGGGCTTGTCTCTTTGACTCCTCTCGGTACCTGGGAGAGAGGTCGATGGGGGATGTCGCTAGAGGAGGTTTGCGTACAAATGGAATTTTGTACCCCTCTCTGAGCAACCGAACAGACTGTTGGTCTGCGCCCCTCTTCTCCCAGGCCTGCCAGAAGCTCTTCAATCTGGCTCCTACTGCTGTCTGAGGCTGTGGGCAGTCAGACTCTGCCACGTGAGGACTTGGCTCCTCTCTTCTTTCCTCTCTTTCCCTCGGCACGAGTACTTCCCCTGCTGGGAGCTCTGCCACGAAAGGGCGGGATAAATCTGGATGCCGGAGTGTTGATCCTGGGTCTAGCAGCAAAGGATGTAGAAGGAGTCCCCTTGCGAGCAGAGGACGCCATCAAGTCATGGGTGTCCTTCTGCACAAGCGAAGAAGCTATGTCCTTAACCAATTGTTGCGGAAACAAAAACTTTGATAAGGGAGCAAAGAGCAGTTCTGATCTCTGACAGGGAGTAACTCCTGCCGAAAGAAAAGAGCAAAGGGACTCTCGCTTCTTTAAGACTCCCGACGTAAAAGAGGAGGCGAGCTCATTGGAACCATCGCGGATGGCTTTATCCATACAGGACATTATCAGTAAGGAGACATCTCTATCAGCCGATGAGATTTTCCTACTTAAGGCTCCCAAAGACCAGTCAAGGAAGTTGAAAACTTCAAAGGCCCTGTATACACCTTTCAGCAGATGGTCAAGATCCGAGGAGGACCAACTAATCTTCGAGCGTCTCATGGCTAGGCGGCGGGGAGAGTCTACGAGGCTTGAGAAGTCACCCTGGGCAGAGGCAGGGACTCCCAAGCCGAGAACTTCTCCCGTGGCATACCAGACGCTCGATCTAGACGAGAGCTTTGACGGAGGGAAGGCAAAGGCCGTCTTCCCCAAACTCCTCCTGGTATCCAACCAGTCGCCTAAAAGTCGTAAAGCTCTCTTGGAAGAGCGAGAGAGCACTAGCTTAGTAAAGGCTGGCATGTTAGCAGGTAAGCCTAGAGCAAACTCAAACGGTGGCGAACGAGGAGCAACAGTGACAAAGTGATCGGGAAAAAGCTCCTTGAAAATTAACATGACTTTCTTAAAGTCCATTGAGGGAGGAACCGTTCTAGGTTCGTCTACATCCGAAGGATGATCATCATGATGAGGGTCAGCAACGTCCTCATCTGAAGGATCCTCATCTGACAACTGCTGAGTAACAAGCAAAGGGGTTGGCAATGCTTGACACGCAGAGTCCACACGCACTGGTGCATTAGTAGCAGTCCAGGACGCTACGTCATGTAACTGCTTAACAGCCTGACTGTCAACAACAACAGGAGCGGGAGGACGCTCGACGTCAACTCGAGACTGTTTTGACTGCCTAGACTGAGCAGTCAAAACAACTCTAGACTGCGGTGGTTGACGCTCAGCGTCAAAACAAGTCAACTCCGCTGGTTGGCGAACGTCCTGAACGTCAACAAGAGCATTAGGAAGTGGCTGAACGTCCATATGCGGCTGAAAGTCAACACGTGACTGCATCGAGTGAGGCTCTACAAAGCGTGACTGACGTGACTTAGCAACGCCAACGTCAACAGGACGAGCAAAGGCTCGTTTTGGCGGCTGAAGGCCAGGATCTCGATGAGTTAAGCGGCGAGGATCATCGTGAACCTTTTCCGCAGAATAGTCTTCCATAAGGGAGGCGAGCTTGATCTGCATGTCTTGCAGCACAACCCATTTAGGATCAACGGGAATGGGTGCGGTAAAAGACGGGGTTAACGTCTGAGACTGCACAACCTTGCCTACACCAAGACTCTCTGAGCCTGTGAGACGTTGCTGCTTAGGCGGCGAGCAGTCTTCCGATGACTGCAAAGGGTCAGAGCTGTCCCAATGGCTACAACCAGGACGCTGGACCTGTCCTGAAGGGACCGACTTTCGCTTAAGGGGCCTAGAAACCTTGCTCCACGGTTTCTTATGCGAAAAGCCTTCGGATGACGAGGAGAAAATGGTCTCTCTCGTCTTATGGTAAGGGCGATCTTGATGAGACACGCCTGTTACCATAGAGGGAACGTCTGTTCGCTGATCAAGGCCTCTCGAACCCATAAGTCGTACGACATTACTTCTCCCCTGGGCTTGGGAGCTTGCAAGAGGTCTCGGACTAGGCGAACGACAGGCACGAACAGACGAACCCTCGGTCGCAACACTGAAAACACTTTGCGCACTAATCACTTTCCCACGATTTTCCGCTGTGGCACTCTGACACTTTAGCTCTTTAACGTCAGCCATGAGTTGATTACGATCTGTAGCTAACGACTCAACTCTTTCACCCAAGGCATGAATGGCACGTAACATGTCTCGCATCGATGGTTCCTGAGTGCCAGTAGGGGGTTCAGGCACAACCACTACAGGGGAAGGATTAGGTTCAGGGGGCATGTGGAGAGGAAAAATCTACTGATCTAGAGGAACTCCTCCTTACCCTATCTCTCTCTAGCTTACGAGAATACTTATCGTATTCGAGCCAATCGAATTCCGAAAGGCCCACGCATTCCTCACACCGATCTCCTAATTGACAGGTTTTACCCCGACAATTAGAACACACAGTATGTGGGTCGAGAGAGGCCTTTGGAAGACGCCTATTGCAATCCCTAGCATTACACTTACGAAATCTAGGGGCTTGTGAAGCGTCAGCCATTTTGAATTAGTCAAAGAAAGTCCAAAAAACAATCCAAGTCATCAACAATTAAATCTGTCCAACAAAGAGTTCAAGAGTTTAAGTTGAGGAAAAACACCTGCACTGCGAAAGCTCAAACCAAAATGAAGTACAGTGAACCCTCGCTACTTCGCGGTTCGACCATCGAGGATTCACCACTTCGCGGATTTTTTCCATAACCCATATATATACAGTAATATATATATATATATATATATATATATATATATATATATATATATATATATATATATATATATATATATATATATATATATATATATATATATATATATATATATATATATATATATATATATATATATGTATGCATGTATTTATATATATATGTAGGTATGTATATGTGTATACATATAAATATATATATATATATATATATATATATATATATATATATATATATATATATATATATATATATATATATATATATATATATATATACACACACACACACACACACATATATATATATATATATATATATATATATATATATATATATATATATATATATATATATATATATATATATATATATACATATATATATATATATATATATATATATATTATATATATATATATATATATATATATATATATATATATATATATATATATATATATATATATATATATATATCTAAAGTAGGAAGATGTGATGTAGTTCTAGGGGAAAAGTATGGGAAATATGTCTGGGTAATAAGCAAAGCTCTACCTCCAGTTTGTTTCTACATTATGATCAGAGATAAATGTAAACAAAACATTGGTTGCCATTTTTTATCGTGCTTTTTAGCATGTTTAGGAAATGCATGATATAAAATCACCTTTAATATTTGTGCCTGTTTTAGTTTAGGGTACTGTAGTACATGCATTAAGTGTTCTGTACATTAAAGGGTAGTTTGTTAACAGTACTATGTACAAGGGAAGGTTTTAAAAGTCTGAATATACATGTTGAATAAATAGGTAAATATGGTGTCACTACTTCGCGGATTTTCACCTATCGCGGCCGCGACTGGAACCTATCTACCGCGATAAACGAGGGTTCACTGTACTTCACCAAATATGTTAAGAAAACTCCAGGTTATACAGCGAGTATTGATACGTCTTGTCGTTAAGGCCGACAGAGAAGAATTGAGGCTTGTTTACATGCATGTGCGGTATCTGGCCGATAGTTGGCGCTGGTGGGCACACCCGCAACCTTCATAGCGATCGCTCGCGAGTTTTTGTGTGTTTTTCTGTCGAGCCGCTGGAGCAGCAGCTATTATATATTCACCGGCTAAGTTAAATATTTAAAAATATAAATTAAACTTTGTATTCAAGCACGCAAATATACTTTTATGTGTAAATCTACATATATGTTATCATAAGCATACAAAATAAGACATTTGGAGTGCAGTATGGGGGGGGGAGTGTTTGCTCAGGTGACACCCTAAAAGGGGGTGACACCCTGAGTGTTACATCTACAAAAAGTTTGTCTTTCTAGCTTGAGAGATATGATATGATTTTCAAAAAGTTATTTAATACTGGGGACACACTCAAAGGTGTTGACACTCAGAGGTGGAACCTTCAAAAAGATCTACCAAATCATGGTGACATCCTCGAGAGGGGTGTCACCCCAAATGCTACAAATAATAAAAAAAAAAAAAATCTTTCTTGTATATACATTGTTCCTAGAATAATTCATAAATCCAAATGAAAATTTCAGGTATTAGGGAAAATATGTTTTCCCTTTTCTGCTAATTTCCATGTTGATAACTGCAATAGAAAAGATGCAGCTGGTGTGTTGCCTTTTTGATATAGTATTCAATGCAGCAACATTAGAGTAAACAGCATGATAGTGAGAGATATCAACGACAGACAAAGCTGATCCCATAAACAATATTCGTCCTAAGTTGTACATATCCAGTTTATTCTTATTATTTTTACCTCATATTATGAACGAGCCATCAAATTGACACTTTTACCTACAAAAGATAATCTTACAGAAAAAACAACCAAGAATGATAAAAACAAAACATGAATAAGAAAGTCATTTGCTCAAATAGTAACAGAAAGGGAGGCAATCAAAGATTTAAGAAAAAGAGATGAAATGAAGAACAATAAAGGGAAAACCCTAAAGAAAGGCATTAAGAGAAATAAAAACAAAACAAATAATGGTAATACAAAGCAACCAAATATTTCTCGATTTCTAAGAAAAATGTGTGCAAACGCTAAAGTGAATATAAAAAAATCTAAATTGACCAAATTAATTAATAGTGATTATTCAAACTACTTGGATAGTCCTGATAGCGAATCAAAAGGAATTTAATTAATTTTGGGAGAGCGTTTCACTTCCATATAAAGAAGCCTCAGTTGTAGGAAAATGGTATGTGGTAATTTATAAAGATAAGGAGCATCCATTATTTTGCATCGGTAGAACAACAAAATGGTTTTTAGCGGAAGAGGGAGGCAAAATGACTCACTTTGAGTTAAATAGCTTGAAACCACACATCATCATCTCCTCCTACGCCTATTGACGCAAAGAATCTCGGTTAGATTGCCATTCTTCTCTATCTTGAGCTTTTAAATCAATACTTCTCCATTCAACATCTATTTTGCGCTTCATAGTCCTCAGCCATGTAGGCCTGGGTCTTCCAACTCTTCTAGGGCCTTGTGGAGCCCAGTTGAAAGTTTGGTGAACTAATCTCTTGGAGAGAGCGAAGAGCATGCCTAAACCATCTCCATCTACCCCTCACCATGATCTCATCCACATATGGCACTTGAGTGATCTCTCTTATAGTTTCATTTCGAATCCTGTCCTGCCATTTAACTCCCAATATTCTTCTGAGGGCTTTGTTTTCAAATCTATAAAATCTGTTGGATATTGTTTCATTGTTATACCACGACTCATATCCACACAGTAACACTGATTTCACTAAACTCATATATAGCCAGACTTTTATATGTAATTTCAGGCGATTTGATTTCCAGATACTGTATTACTTAACCTAACCATTGTCTCATTTTTTTTTTTAATCTTTCATTGAACTCAAAATCTTAATCCCTGTAGTAGATATCATAGTTCCTGAATATTTAAATGGTTCCACCTCATTAAACCTTTTTCCTTCCAATGATATTTCCTCTTCCATTGCATGCTCCAATCTCCTCATCTCTGTCTTTCTTCTATTTATCTTGACCTGTGGCTTTCTGCTAATAAGGACAGCATCATCAGCATACTCTAGGTCAGCTAATATCCTGTTACCGATCCAGTCCAATCCTTTTCCAACATCACCAACTCTTCTATGCATTACAAAATGCATGAGGAGGATAAAAAACATAGTATTTTCATGACAACTGACGTAAATGTGATACCTCTGTAAATATGATATTTTGATTATAAAATAAATTTTTGAATATACTTACCCGGTGAATATATAATAGCTGACGTCTCCGACGGCTCGACAGATTCCAAAAACTCGCGAGCGATCGCCGTGAAGGTTGCGGGTGTGACCACCAGCGCCGACTATCGGCCAGATACCGCATATACTTGTAAACATCTCCAGTTCTTCTCAGTCCCCTAGGTCTCTATCGGGGAGGAAGGGAGGGCCTTTAATTTATATATTCACCGGGTAAGTATATTCAAAAATTTATTTTATAATCAAAATATCATTTTTAAATATTAAACTTAGCCGGTGAATATATAATAGCTGATTCACACCCATGGTGGTGGGTAGAGACCAGTATTAATAGAACAAAGGCGTATATGCTCAAGAGTTTTTGACAATTATTCAAAAAACAGACTTAAGTATAGGTACCTGGTAAGGAAGCAGACTCTGATTATTACTCTGCCTCATTAGTCCGCTATCCTCATGAAGCCCAGCGATCCTCTTAAGATGCCGAAAGACTCCCAGGATCTGCTATAACCAGGGTGAACACCCCTATAACAGGACCTCATCAATACCCTTAATTTGGGCGCTCTCAAGAAACAATATTTTGACCACCCGCCAAATCAAAAAGATTGCGAAAGACTTCTTAGTCTCCCGTACAACCCAAAATAAGATTAAAAATTTCAAGAGTAGATTAAAAGGATATTGGGATTAAGGGAATGTAGTGGTAGAGCCTTCACCCACTACTGCACTCGCTGCTACGAATGGTCCCAGTGTGTAGCAGTCCTCATAAAGAGTCTGGACATCTTTCAAGTAATATAAAGCGAAAACCGACTTGCCTCTCCAAAAGGTCGCGTCCATAATACTTTTAATGGGTCTATTTTGCTTAAACGCTACAGAAGTTGCTATCGCTCTAACTTCATGAGCCTTGACTTCAAGTAAATTATGATCCTTCTCACTTAATTGAGAGTGTGCCTCCCGAATCAAAAGTCTAATAAAATAAGACCACGCATTCTTAGACATAGGCAAAGAGGGCTTTTTAACGGAGCACCATAAAGCCTCTGAACAACCTCGTCGCGGTTTAGTTCTGGATAAACAAAAATTAAGAGCTCTAACGGGGCACAGCACTCTTTCAACTTCATTCCCCACAATCTCAGAAAGACTGGGGATTTCAAATGATTTAGGCCAAGGACGAGACGGAAGTTCATTCTTAGCCAAAAAAAAACCAAGTTGAAGAGCGCATACTGCTTTATTAGCGGAGAAACCGATGTTCTTGCTAAAAGCATGTATCTCACTAACCCTTTTAGCCGAAGCCAAGCTCACCAAAAAAAAGTGTCTTGAGGGTAAGATCCTTCAGGGAGGCTGAATTTAATGGTTCAAACCTGTCTGACATAAGGAACTGTAGGACCACGTCCAAGTTCCAAGCAGGAGTCGAAATATGACGCTCCTTGGAAGTCTCGAAAGACTTAGGCAGGTCTTGGAGATCTTTGTTATTAAAAAGATCCAAACCCTTATGCCTGAAAACAGAAGCTAACATGCTTCTGTAGCCTTTAATGGTGGATGCAAAGAGGGAGCGACCGTTTCTCAGATAAGGCAGAAAATTCACAATCTGCGCTACAGAGGCACTTGGAAGAGGAAATAGAGGAGGACTTGCACCAGTCTCTAAATACCTCCCATTTCGACTGATAGATCCTGATGGTAGAGGATCTTCTAGCCCTCGCGATCGCTCTAGTTGCCTCCTTCGAAAACCCTCAAGCTCAAGAGAGTCTTTTGATAGTCTGAAGGTAGTTAGACGAAGCGTGGGGAGGCTGTGATAAAATCTCTTTACGTGAGGCTGTCGCAAGAGATCCATCCGTAACGGCAGACTTCTTGGAACGTCTACCAGCCATAGAAGTACCTCTGTGAACCACTCTCTCGCGGGCCAGAGTGGAGCAACCAATGTCAACCTGGTCCCTTCGTGAGAGGTGAACTTCTGCAGCACCTTGTTTAGGATCTTGAAAGGTGGAAAGGCATAAACGTCCAGGTGAGACCAGTCCAGCAGGAAAGCGTCTATGTGGGCTGCCTCTGGATCTGGAACTGGAAAGCAGTAAGTCGAGAGCCTCTTTGTCAGAGAAGTCGCAAAAAGATCTATGGTGGGTTGACCCCATGTCATCCATAGCTTCTCGCACACAGTCTTATGCAACGTCCACTCCATGGAGATGACTTGTCCTCTTCTGCTGAGGCAGTCCGCCAAGACATTCATTTTTCCTTGCACAAATCTCGCCAAAGGAGAGATGTTACTTGCCTTAAATGGAGTTCCTTCTGATCCGTGGATCAAAGACCCGAGCATTCCAGACTGTCCAGTGGAGCTCCCTAACCCAAATCCGATGCATCTGAATACAACACATGGTTTGGGTTCTTGATCGCAAGAGAAAGACCTTCTCGAAGTCTGATGTTGCTGTCCCACCAAGTCAGACATGTCTAGACTGAGTTGGAGATTGGGAAAGAGATACTCTCTAAGACCTTCTCCTTGTTCCAATGGTTTAGGTGAAATTGGAGAGGGCATAGGTTGAGTCTCCCCAGAGAGATAAACTACTCCAGCGATGAAAGAGTTCCCACGAGGCTAGTTCAAACTCTTACAGAGCAACTGTTTTTCTCTTGCAAGTGAAGGACTTTTAACAGAGCTTGTTCCATTCTTGTGGGAGACGAAAAGGCCCGAAAAATCAGACACTGTATCTCCATTCCCAAATAAAGAATAGTCTGGGATGGGGTACTGTCAGTTACGACTTCTCTACGTTCACTATGAGACCTAGCTCCTTGGTTAGGTCTGATGTCCATGAGAGGCTCTCCAGACAGCGATATAATGACGACGCCCTGATTAGCCAGTCGTCAAAATAAAGGGAGGCTCTGAATCCTCAAAAAATGTAGAAAGCTTGCTACATTTTGCAAGGGCCTTGTAAAAACAAGAGGAGCAGGAATGAGGCCGAAGTACAGTGCCCGACATTGGTACATTACTTTCCCGTCCACAAACCTCAGATGTTGTTGAAAGTTTGGATGAATCGGGATGTGGAAGTATGCATCCTGAAGGTCGAGAGAGACCATCCAGTCGCCTTCCCTTACTGCTGCCAACACAGATTTGGTAGTCTTCATCGTGAAGTTTGTCGTGACAATGAACACATTGAGCGCACTTACATCTTAAGTACTCCTGCAGTGAACGTGGCTGCCAGATCATTGGAGCCATCCGATAGCCTTGTTCCTGCAGTGAACGTGGCTGTCAGATCATTGGAGCCATCCCTGATAGCCTTGCTCATGCATGACATAATTGTACAGCAATACATTGACAGCTGGAGAGACCTTCTTACTTAAGGCTCCCAGGGACCAATCCAACAAATAAAAACTTCAAACGCTCGAAAAACTCCTAACAGGAGATGGTCTAGCTCTGAAGCCGACCATAAAATCTTGGAGCGTCTCATGGCCAGGCGACGGGGAGAGTCTATGAGGCTTGAGAAGTCTCCCTGGGCAGAGGCAGGAACTCCCAAGCCGAGAACTTCTCCCGTGTCATACCAGACGCCAGTTTAAAAGGAGGGAAAGCAAAGGCTGTCTCCCCCAAACTCCTCCTGGTGATCAACCAGTCGCCTAGCAAACGTAAAGCTCTCTTAGAAGAGCGAGAGAGCACTAGCTTAGAAAACGACGGCTTCGAAGTAGCTAGGCCTAGCGTAAACTCTGACGAAGGCGAACGAGGAGCAGCAGTTACAAAATGGTCCGGAAAAAGATCCTTAAAAATCAGCATGATTTTTTTAAAGTCCATAGAGGGCTGAGCAGCTTTAGGCTCCTCTCCGTCTGACAAAGTCCCCAAAGGAATATCAGTAGGAGGAGGATCAGCAACTTCCTCATCTGAAGGAACCTCGTCCGACAATTGCCGAGTCTCATGAAAAGGAGAGACCTGCCGCAGCGGCAACGCTTGACAGGCAATGTCAACAAGCAAAGGAGCAGCAGTAGCAGTAGAGGAAGCGACGTCACGCCGCTGCTGAAAGGACTGAAATCCTTGTGACTGACCAACAACAACAACTGAAGTTGATTGACGCTCGACGTCACGTCGGAACTGCCTTGACTGCATAGACTGAGCAGGCAAAACAACCTTCGACTGCGGTGATTGACGCTCAACGTCAAGTCGAGGCAACTGAGCCGGTCGGCGAACGTCAGGTCGGGGCTGCGGCGGCAGCGGCTGAACGTCAACACGAGACTGCGGCAGCGGCTGAACGTCAACACGAGACTGCGGCAGCGGCTGAAAGTCAACACGAGACTGCAGCGAGGGAGGATCCCTGTCACGTGACTGACGTGAAAAACTACTGACATCACGTTTCAAAGTACAAGAAACGTCAGCACTAACGTCAAACGGACGAGTAAATGCTCGTTTGGGCGGCTGACGGCCAGAGTCTCATTTAGCGTAACGGCGACTCGAAAGCGAAGGTTCATCGTGAACCTGCCCAACGTCATACTTTTCCATAAGGGAGGCAAGCTTAGTCTGCATGTCCTGCAGGACAACCCATTTAGGATCAACGGGAGTCGGAACGGGCCGAGACGACGGTAACGTCTGTGTTGGCAAAACATTGCCTTTACCGCGACCCTCGGACCCCGTGTTACGCTTGCGTTTAAGAGGCGAACAGTCTTCCGACGACTGCAAAGGGTCAGAGCTGTCCCAATGGCTACAGCCAGGACGCTGGACCTGTCCTGAAGGGACTGACTTTCGCTTCAAGGGTCTAGAAACCTTGCGCCAAGGTTTCTTTTGCGAAAAGTCTTCGGATGACGAGGAGAACACAGTCTCACCCGTCTTATGGTAAGGGCGATCTTGATGAGAAACGTCCGATACCAAAGAGGGAACGTCTGTACGTTGGTTAAAGCCTCTCGTCCCCTTAAGTCCTACGACATTACTTCTCCCTGGTGCAGGGGAGCCTGAAAGAGGTCTCGGACTAAGGGAGCGACAAGCACGAACAAACGAACCCTCTGCAACACAGAACATGTTTTTGCACTTACTTCACTGATATCGTATTTTTCAATAATTTCACATTAGGCATGAATAAAACTGATATCTACCTGAAGCACGCAATTCTCCCTTACATCAAAAGGTTATAATTGCGCAATGAGTCGTATAATGTAAGCACATTAGTACAAAATGAAACACACATGCAAAAATCAATAAACATATACATATATATCGAATAAAACGGAAATATATAAAGTTAAAAAGGATCAGTGACTGGGGAGGAGACTAAACACTAGTTCACTAAAGACTACGTTTTCAATCTCTCACCGTACAGTGCCTTGGGATGAGAATAAAAACTAAAAACGTTTTATCCTCTCTCCCCGTACAGAGACTTGGGACGAGAGTAAAAAACTGAATCGAGAACAACGTTACTCGCTCCCAAACTCCTTGTACAGAGACTTGGGACGAGAATAAAGATCGGATCGTTCTCTCTTTCTCTCTCTCTCTCTCCGTCTCTCTCTCTCTCTCCGTCTCTCTCTCTCTCTCTTGTCACACACAAGAGAATTGCCCACTCACCCTTCGTCAATAAACAGGTCATTTGACCAAAGGAAAAAACTGAAAGGACTAAGAAATTGAAAATTAACAAGTTCCTTTAAATTAGTATCTAAAACACTTCAGTTTGAAAGAAGAATGAACAAAACGTCAAAATCGATTTACTCTTTCTGCAAAGTGAAACCGTGATTCTCTCTATCTCTATCGTAACGATAGAGCGCAAACTGCGTAGCATAAATAAACCAAACGTTAGTTCATCTTTGAAAAAAACAGCACGAAGACTATTCAAAGAATATATTTCTTAAAATATTTTCCAAAAAATATTCATTTCATAACTCTTCCAGAGCAATTGATTTAAACTTAACAAAAATAAAAGTTGAATGGGCTCAACGTTGTTTAACTTCGTTTTCCAGGTTAGGACCGCCTACAAGGAATAGGTAAAGGCCGCATATAAACAAAACATAAAATTTATCTTGATGTTTAGTATAAATGGAAAGCTAATCGAAGAGGCCTAATAAAGGCGGGTGAGATATAAAATATATAGAGGAAAATCTATAAATATCAACAATAATTTATAACGTGATAAAATAATTACTAAAAGCCTTAAACACACTTCCGTACACTGAGGGAAGGGTCGGCCATCTTTACTCTATGGAAAAACCAGAGATAAAAAAAAAAAAAAAAGCAAGGGCAAAACACTTTTCCTCTCCTTTCAAAAGCATTTCTTTTGAAGATAGTATTGAATAATCCAACACGGCGAAAGCAATGAAACCAAAACCAAGTACTTCACCAATTCGGTAGAAAACTCGAGGTCATAAAGCGAGTGGAACCAACTTGTCGACAAGACCGACAGAGAAGAACTGGAGATGTTTACAAGTATATGCGGTATCTGGCCGATAGTCGGCGCTGGTGGTCACACCCGCAACCTTCACGGCGATCGCTCGCGAGTTTTTGGAATCTGTCGAGCCGTCGGAGACGTCAGCTATTATATATTCACCGGCTAAGTTTAATATTTAAAAATTGCAATCAGTCAGATCTCCTATTTGCCGTTTTCACCAACACTCCTATCTCACATTCATTAGGCTTTGCCTCTTCACGCCACATTCTACAAAATAATTTTCTAGTTCATTGCCTACGATCTCCGATAAGCTGGGAATATCGAAAGATTTAGGCCAAGGCCGAGAAGGCAGCTCATTTTTGGCTAGAAAACCAAGTTGCAGCGAACAGGTGGCTTTTTCTTCCAATATTATCTCAGCAGTTATTCCATCATAACTAGAGGCATCCCATCTCTTCGAGTTTTTTAAAAAGATAGCTTCGACTTCAAACACACTGAATTCATTGATGGGCACATCAAGGTGTTCCTCAGCTTCAGGTATATCAATCAAATTAATCCCTTTATATCTCCTATTCATGACCCCACTAAAGTGTTCCATCCAACGTTGCCTTTCTTCATCTTCTGTTGTTATAACAGCTCCATCTCTCTTTTTGATGGGTATATGCTTCTTCTGCTTGGCTCCCGTAGAGATTTCTATAATAATTCTATGTACAATTCTTATACCATAGCCACTCCCTGAATCCATAGCTTTGTCAGACTCATCTGCTTTCCTGTCTAAATATTCTCGCCAGTCATTTCTGGCTTTTCTTTTGACCTCACTATCAATACTGGAATGCTTAGCATGCTCTACCTTGCAATTTTCATTACTTCCTCAAAAACTTCCAACAATCAACTTCTATCTTTGTCTCCTTTTTATAGTATCCCAAGTATCATTCGTTAATTGTTTGCTATTTGTGTCCTGAAGTCTCTAAGACTGCAAATCGATTCTTACATTCAATTACAAAGATTTCTCTGCTTATCCTCTAGAAGCTAGTTGTATCAACCTAGATATTTTATCTACATTTCTGTTGGGTGCATTCGGTTTTAATTTCAGTGTAGCAAGAGGAGCTAGTGGTCACTACCAATATTTGCACCTCTATAGCTTTTTATACTTCTCAGAGTCCTCCTTCTCTCTTTATCAATGGCTATGTGATCTATTTGATTTTTGCAATTGCCACATGATGAAGCCCATGTATATTTGTGGATGTCCTTGTGCTGGAAAAGAACAAAAACTTATAAAATCTGCCCCATTTTCATTTGCAACTTCACCAAGACCCTCAACACCCATCACATTCTCTATACCTAGATTATTCCTTGCAACTTCAGCATTGAAGTCACCAATCACAATTTTCGTATCTCTCTCTGGGATCTCATCTGTTATACACTGCAATTCCTTATAGTATTCATCTTTCCTGTCTTCAGGGGAATCATTTGTTGGTGCATAGTTAACTATAGTACTCATATTGCACTGCTTTGATTTAAACTTTGCAAGTGACCATCTGCTATATACAGCTCTTCATTCCATTAATGACTTTTCTGCTCTTGGTGTCGTCATTCCTACCCCTTCTCTTCCAACTCCATCTGTTCTTCCTGAGTAAATACTGTAGATATGTATTGCCTTGGTGTGAGCTCTTTACCGATCCTTTTACAAAGTGTTTCACTTAGGGCTAAGATATCCAAACTGTAATTCATAAATTCATTCTCTACTTGCTGTAACTTCCAAATCTGATTCATGTTTCTAACATTCCAATTACCAATTTTAAATTTTTCTTTTGTATTTATTAACTGGGAGATTCTTAGCACCCTGCAACGCCCGGGACGAGGGGCCATTCTTTTATTTTCGCTTTTTAAAGAAAGATTAAATCCATAGGGGATTCGTTAGTTAGAGTCCTAAAAGGACAGCCAGTTCCTTGTGATGCGCAGTGCCTAACTAAGGCAAGTGACCCCTGCCGGTCCATACTAACTCCACTAAGATCATCCGCCAGGCATCAGGGGTAGAGGAGTATCCATAGCACCCAACGAATAGCCTACATACCTTTTTCAAATCACAGATGTAATTAAAGGTCCTTTATTTATGAAACCCAGGCCTTAACGAAAATGGTTAGTGCCATCTATAAATGAACAGAAGCAGTTTTTTGAGCATTCAGTTGAAGTAAATAGACAAGACTTATATTCAGGCATTTATTTTGTTACGTATATGGCTATAATATATATTGAATTGTTCACTTTTATTTCAGGTTTTGTATTGTACATATTTTTTCATTAGTAATAGGTTTTATTAATACCTTCTTTGAAAAGAAAACCTTTTTCTTTTTCCGTTTTTTACAAATCAATATTTTTTCTCTTGAAGTATATGGTAAAAAATATTTTCAAATAACTATCATTTTTGGTTAAAATTATTGAGAAAATATAGATACATATAAGAAGAATATAAAAGATAAGAAAATTACAAAATGTATTACTTAATAACTTAACATTATGAACTAGTTGTTTTTCATTTAAGTGTCCAAAATTGCCTCACCATTTTTCGAGGTGAGGCAAAATTGGACACTATAGTCCATTTCTTTTAGCGATGCATATTTGCACCGACTCGCAGCGGTGCCCTTTTAGCTCGGAAAAGTTTCCGGATCGCCGATTGGTTGGACGAGATAATTCCAACCAATCAGCAATCACGAAACTTTTCCGAGCTAAAAGGGCACCGCTGCGAATCGGTGCAAATATGCATCGCTAAAAGAAATGGACTATAGATATTCCAGGTTTTTTCATCATTTTTTTATTCTAAACCTTCCTTTAGTATCATCTACTAATTTTTTTTTAGAAAAAATAATTTCTAGTATTATTTTTGAGAAGCCCTAAAATGAAGGTGAGGCAATTATTGGACACCCATATTCAACAATTTTTCTAGTGGTATTTAATACTTTTTCAAAACCAAACGTACTAATATTTATAAAGTAAAAGGTTGGGGAATTTCTAACAACATTATAGTTTTTGAAAATTATAAATAGTTATAGAGATATTGCATCTGTCCAATTTTTGCCTCGCTTGTCCAAAATTGCCTCTGTCCAAAATTGCCTTACCCTACTATACTGTTAACAAACTACCCTTTAATGTACAGAACACTTAATGCATGTACTACAGTACCCTAAACTAAAACAGGCACAAATATTAAAGGCGATTTTGTATCATGCGTTTCCTAAACACACCAAAAAGCACGATAAAAAATAGCAACCAATGTTTTGTTTATGTTTATCTCTGATCATAATGAAGAAACAAACGCATTTAGTGTATACATCTGTGTATAGGTTAGTTTTTGCATCGATTACTGTATATTGATTATACAGTATGGTGATTTTGTTATTACCAATGTTTTACTTAATTTTTCTTAGGACTTCCAAATGAAATGTTTTTCTTTATGACGCCGCCTGCAACGGCGGCGTCATAAAGTACGCTCCATCTTCAATCGTAATAAAAAAACGAAGGCATTTAACGCGCATGATGAAAGTGATAAATATGATATTCTAATTATAAAATAAATTTTTGAATATACTTACCCGGTGAATATATAGCTGCAACTCTGTTGCTCGACAGACAAAAAACTGTACAAAAAAAAACTCGCCAGCGATCGCTATACAGGTTGCGGGTGTGCCCATCAGCGCCAACTGTCGGCCAGATACCAAACTCCATGTAAACAAAGACTCAATTTTCTCCTCGTCCCACTGCGTCTCTATTGGGGAGGAAGGGAGGGTCATTTAATTTATATATTCACCGGGTAAGTATATTAAAAAGTTTATTTTATAATTAAAATATCATTTTTAAATATTTAACTTAGCCGGTGAATATATAGCTGATTCACACCCAGGGTGGTGGGTAGAGACCAGTAAAATATGTTTACATTTTATGAGCTAAGAGTTTTTATTTCATTTTAGAAGTTATCAAAATAACAAAAACAAAATAAATAGGTACCTGGTAAGGAAATCGACTTAAACGATTACTCTGCCTTATAAGTACGTCTTCCTTACGGAGCCTCGCGATCCTCTTAGGATGCTGATAGACCCCTAGGAGCTGAAGTATCAAGGGCTGCAACCCATACAACAGGACCTCATCAAACCCCTAATCTGGGCGCTCTCAAGAAATGACTTTGACCACCCGCCAAATCAACCAGGATGCGAAAGGCTTCTTAGCCTTCCGGACAACCCATAAAAAACAACATTAAAAACATTTCAAGAGACAGATTAAAAGGATATGGAATTAGGGAATTGTAGTGGTTGAGCCCTCACCCACTACTGCACTCGCTGCTACGAATGGTCCCAGTGTGTAGCAGTTCTCGTAAAGAGACTGGACATCTTTCAAATAAAAAGACGCGAACACTGACTTGCTTCTCCAATAGGTTGCGTCCATTATACTTCGCAGAGATCTATTTTGCTTAAAGGCCACGGAAGTTGCTACAGCTCTAACTTCGTGCGTCTTCACCTTAAGCAAAGCTCGGTCTTCCTCACTCAGATGTGAATGAGCTTCTCGTATTAACAATCTGATAAAGTATGATAAAGCATTCTTTGACATAGGCAAAGATGGTTTCTTAACTGAACACCATAAAGCTTCAGATTGGCATCGTAAAGGTTTGGTACGCTTTAAATAGAACTTAAGAGCTCTAACAGGGCATAAGACTCTTTCTAGTTCATTGCCTACGATCTCCGATAAGCTGGGAATATCGAAAGATTTAGGCCAAGGCCGAGAAGGCAGCTCATTTTTGGCTAGAAAACCAAGTTGCAGCGAACAGGTGGCTTTTTCTGACGAAAATCCGATGTTCTTGCTGAAGGCATGAATACCACTGACTCTTTTAGCCGAGGTTAAGCATACCAGGAAAAGAGTCTTTAGAGTGAGATCTTTCAGGGAGGCTGATTGTAACGGCTCAAACCTGTCTGACATGAGGAATCTTAGCACCACGTCTAAATTCCATCCAGGGGTAGCCAAACGACGCTCCTTGGTGGTCTCAAAAGACTTAAGGAGGTCTTGAAGATCTTTATTGTTGGAAAGATCTAAGCCTCTATGCCGGAAGACCGATGCCAACATGCTTCTGTAGCCCTTGATAGTGGGAGCTGAAAGGGATCGTCCTTTTCTCAGGTATAAGAGAAAATCAGCTATTTGAGCTACAGAGGTACTGGTCGAGGATACAGAAACTGACTTGCACCAGTCTCGGAAGACTTCCCACTTCGACTGGTAGACTCTAATGGTGGACGCTCTCCTTGCCCTAGCAATCGCACTGGCTGCCTCCTTCGAAAAGCCTCTAGCTCTCGAGAGTCTTTCGATAGTCTGAAGGCAGTCAGACGAAGAGCGTGGAGGCTTTGGTGTACCTTCTTTACGTGAGGCTGACGTAGAAGGTCTACCCTTAGAGGAAGACTTCTGGGAACGTCTACTAGCAATCGAAGTACCTCGGTGAACCATTCTCTCGCGGGCCAGAGGGGAGCAACTAATGTCAACCTTGTCCCTTCGTGAGAGGCGAACTTCTGCAGTACCTTGTTGACAATCTTGAACGGTGGGAATGCGTAGAGATCCAGATGTGACCAATCTAGGAGGAAGGCATCTATATGTATTGCTGCTGGGTCCGGGACTGGGGAGCAATAGATTGGAAGCCTCTTGGTCAGCGAGGTTGCAAAGAGATCTATGGTTGGTTGGCCCCAAGTGGCCCAAAGTCTCTTGCACACATCCTTGTGGAGGGTCCATTCTGTTGGAATTACTTGCCCTTTCCGACTGAGACAATCTGCTATGACATTCAAGTTGCCTTGGATGAACCTCGTTACTAGGGAGATGTCTTGACCTTTTGACCAGATGAGCAGGTCCCTTGCGATCTCGTACAACGTCAGTGAGTGGGTACCTCCTTGTTTGGAGATGTACGCCAAGGCCGTGGTGTTGTCTGAGTTTACTTCCACCACTTTGCCTCGAAGGAGAGACTTGAAGCTTTTCAAGGCCAGATGTACTGCCAACAGCTCCTTGCAGTTGATATGCATGCTCCTCTGACTCGAGTTCCACAGTCCTGAGCATTCCCGACCGTCTAGTGTCGCGCCCCAGCCCAAGTCCGATGCGTCCGAGAAGAGAACGTGGTTGGAAGTCTGAACAGCCAGGGGAAGACCTCTCTTAGGTTGATATTGTCCTTCCACCAAGTCAGACAAGACTTTATCTTTTCGGAAATCGGGATCGAGACCGCTTCTAGCGTCTTGTCCTTTTTCCAGTGAAAAGCTAGATGGTATTGAAGAGGACGGAGGTGTAGTCTTCCTAGTGACACAAATTGTTCCAGGGATGACAGCGTCCCTACCAGACTCATCCACAGCCTGACTGAGCAGCGTTCCTTCTTCAGCATGTTCTGGATGAATAACAGGGCTTGATCTATTCTGGGGGCCGACGGAAAAGCCCGAAAAGCTAGACTGTGAATCTCCATCCCTAAATACACAATAGTTTGGGATGGGACCAGCTGCGACTTTTCCAAATTGACTAGGAGTCCCAATTCCTTGGTCAGATCTAGAGTTCACTTGAGATCCTTCAGATAGCGACGACTGGAAGAGGCTCTGAGAAGCCAGTCGTCCAAATAAAGGGAGGCTCGGATGTCCGATAAGTGGAGAAATTTGGCCACATTCCTCATCAGCCTCGTAAACACGAGAGGAGCTGTGCTTAGGCCAAAGCACAGGGCCCGAAACTGGTAGACCACATTTTCGAAAACGAATCTCAGAAAAGGTTGGGAGTCTGAGTGAATGGGGACGTGGAAGTAGGCGTCCCTTAGGTCTAGCGAGACCATTCAGTCTTCCCTTCTGACCGCTGCTAAGACTGACTTTGTGGTCTCCATGGAGAACTTCGTCTTTGTGACAAAGACATTCAGAGCACTGACGTCTAGCACCGGTCTCCACCCTCCTGTCTTCTTTGAAACTAGGAAGAGACGGTTGTAAAATCCCGGTGATTGAAGGTCCGAGACTTTGACCACCGCTCCCTTCTCTAGCAAAAGAGACACTTCCAGTTTCAGGGCTTGTCTCTTTTCTTCCTCTCTGTACCTGGGAGAGAGATCGATGGGAGACGTTGCTAAGGGGGTTTGCGTACAAAAGGGATTTTGTACCCCTCTCTGAGTAACTTTACAGATTGTGAATCTGCGCCTCTCCTCTCCCAGGCTTGCCAGAAGTTCTTGAGTCTGGCTCCCACTGCTGTCTGAAGTTGCGGGCAGTCAGACTCTGCCCTTAGAGGACTTGGATCCTTTCCTCTTCCCTCGCTTCCCTTCGGCACGAGCACCTCCTCTGCTGGAGGCTCTGCCACGAAAGGGCGGAATAAAGCGAGACGCTGGAGTGTCTATCCTCGGTCTAGCGGAAGATGAAGGCAAAGGGGGAGCTTTGCGAGCTGAGGACGCAACCAGATCGTGAGTGTCCTTCTGAACTAACGAAGCAGCAATTTCCTTTACCAAGACTTCTGGAAACAGGCACTTGGAAAGAGGAGCAAAGAGAAGTTCAGATCTCTGGCATGGTGTAACTCCAGCAGACAGGAACGAGCAGAGAGACTCTCGCTTTTTCAGGACTCCAGACGTGAATGAGGCAGCTAGCTCATTGGACCCATCACGGACGGCCTTGTCCATGCAGGACATAATGAGCAAAGAAATATCTTTATCTGTCGAAGAGATTTTCCTGCTCAGGGCTCCTAAGCACCAGTCTAAAAAGTTAAAGACTTCAAAAGCCCTAAAGATCCCTTTCATAAGGTGGTCCAGGTCCGATGGTGACCAACAAATCTTCGAGCGTCTCATGGCAAGGCGGCGGGGAGAGTCTACAAGACTTGAGAAGTCGCCCTGGGCAGAGGCAGGAACTCCCAAGCCGAGAACTTCTCCCGTGGCATACCAGACGCTCGATCTAGAAGAGAGTTTAGATGGGGGAAAGGCAAATGCTGTCTTCCCTAAACTCTTCTTGGACTCTAACCAGTCTCCTATCAGCCGCAAAGCTCTCTTGGATGAGCGTGAGAGGACGAGTCTAGTAAAGGCAGGTGCGGTAGAAGGCATGCCTAATACAAACTCTGACGGCGGAGAACGAGGAGCCACAGAAATAAACTGGTCAGGAAACAACTCTTTGAATACAGCCAAGACTTTTCTAAAGTCCAAAGATGGTTGAGTTGACTTGGGCTCGTCCAGTTCTGACTGTTGATCGTCTTGTTGTTCAGCAACATCCTCATCAGAAAGTTCCTCATCCGAAAACTGATGAGGAAACGGCAACGGAGTGGGCAACGTCTGGTTCGCTGAGTCCGGTCGCACTGGTGCATGCATGACGGAGCCGGACGCAACGTCATGGAACTGCTGCACAGTCTGTGAACTGTCAACAACCATGGGAGCGCGAGGACGCACAGCGTCCACCCGAGACTGTCTAGACCGTCTGGGTTGAGCAGTGGAAACCACACCGGGTTGCGGAGGTTGACGCACCGCGTCAAAACAAGTCACCTCTGATGGTTGTTGAACGTCCTGAACGTCAACAACCACCTCCGAGCGTCGCTTAACGTCAACGTGCGGCTGGCAACCCACACTGGATCGCATCGGTGGAGGAACCACCTCAACTGGTAGACGCAAGAAGGTTACCTCAGCGTCAACAGGACGCACAACCGATCGCTTGGAAGGTTGTTGGCCAGAAGGTACGGTAGCAACCTTCTCCGCATGAAAGTCCTGCATCAAAGACGTAAGCTTGGACTGCATGTCTTGCAGCAAAGCCCATTTAGGGTCTACGGGAGCAGGTGCGGCGACAGACGGGGTTAGCGACTGAAGCGGTACCGCTTTGCCTCTCTTAGGCGGTGAGCAGTCATCAGATGACGGCAACGAGTCCGAACTGACCCAGTGGCTACAACCGGGACGTTGGACTTGTCCTGAAGGGACCGATTTACGCTTTAAAGGTCGTGAGACCTTGGTCCAAAGTTTCTTACGAGAAACACCTTCAGACGACGAGGTAAAAACGGGCTCTCTCGTCTTACGTAGGTAGGGGCGATCTTGGGGAGATACGCCTGATACCATGGAGGGAACGTCTGTTCGCTGATCAAAGCCTCTCGAACCCATGCGTCGTGCGACATTGCTTCTCCCCTGGACTTGGGAGCTTGCAAGAGGTCCCGGACTAGGAGGACGACAGACACGAACAGACGAACCCTCAAGCGCAACACTGTTCACAACACTTTCACTTGGCATTTTATCACTTCCCGCGGCACTTTGGCACTTTAGCTCCTTAACATCCGCCATGAGTTGATTGCGGTCACTTGCAAGGGACTCAACTCTCTCCCCCAGGGCATGGATAGCATGCATCATGTCAGCCATCGATGGTTCCTGAGTGCTAGGAGGGGAAACCACCACTACAGGGGAAGGAATAGGTTGTGGGGCATGAGGAGAGGAAACATCAATCGACCTAGAAGAACTTCTCCTAATTCTATCTCTCTCTAGCCTGCGTGTGTACTTTTCAAATTCGATAAAATCGAATTCCGAAAGGCCCACGCATTCCTCACACCGATCTTCCAATTGACAGGTTTTACCCCGACAATTGGAACAAACAGTGTGAGGGTCGAGAGAAGCCTTCGGAAGACGCCTAGAACAGTCCCTAGCATTGCATTTTCTAAACTTGGGAACTTGTGAAAGGTCAGCCATTTTGAATTGGTCAAGGGAAAATTCCAAAAAACGATCTAAGTCATCAACAATGAATCCAATAAAAAAAAGAGTTCAAGGATTTATTTGAAGAAAAACCCTGCACAGCGAAAGCTCAAAACCAGAATATAGTACTTCACCAAAGATGATGGGAAAAACTCCAGGTAGCAACAGCGAGTAAAGTACGTCTTGTCGACACGTCGACAGAGAGAAAATTGAGTCTTTGTTTACATGGAGTTTGGTATCTGGCCGACAGTTGGCGCTGATGGGCACACCCGCAACCTGTATAGCGATCGCTGGCGAGTTTTTTTTTGTACAGTTTTTTGTCTGTCGAGCAACAGAGTTGCAGCTATATATTCACCGGCTAAGTTAAATATTTAAAAAATGATATTACAGTAAAAGCTTTTAGAAAATATGTTATTACAAATATTATTCACCGTATCTATATAAAATCATACATATGTAGCAAAGCATTAAAACAATTTACGAGAGAGAGAGAGAGAGAGAGAGAGAGAGAGAGAGAGAGAGAGAGAGAGAGAGAGAGAGAGAGAGAGAGAGAGAGAGAGTTGTTTTACGTACGTAAATGTAAATTTTAAACAAAAAAAAATAGCCCCATTTCATATAAAATAGGTTATTACAAATATTTTATTTTATCATATCACAGTAGTCTGTATAATACTGTACAGTATTATACAGTACAGTATGTTGTTGTTAGTCGTGGCGATGAAATTCTCACGAAACAAAAACACGGCATTCGATTACAACAGCTGACTCATTCTCTCTCTCTCTCTCTCTTCATGTTATACAATACTTACATATAGATGAAGAAACTAAAACGGATTTTGAGCGAAGCGAAAAATCTATTTTTGGGTAAGATGGCCATGTCGTCCTGATGGAAGTTCCTATTAGGTAGCCTCCTTGGGTATATTACAACTACGGCGATATTCCCAGAGAATCTACCTTAAGGTACCCAGAATTCTAACTCCTGGAGCGAATATCCCCAATAAAAGAACCAGGGATATCGCAAAATATCAGCGGACGTATTCTTGACACGCCAAATGGCAATCTGTACCCCGAACAGTTAACACTTCGTAGGGGTCAAATGGCAAGAAAACAAAAACGAAAAGAGAAGGGGGAGCCGTTCGTAAGGTATCTCTCCTCTCCCGTTTCGTAAGCGTGCCCTGCGCCGCTCGCGGCGCCATCTGTATTCCTTGTAGCGATACACGAGGTGCTACAGATACTGTATGTAGGGAGGGAACCTACAGCCCCTTCTTTTTTTTTTTTTTTTTTTTTAAAGAAAGGGGCAGGGCGGGTCCATCAGGACGACATGGCCATCTTACCCAAAAATAGATTTTTCGCTTCGCTCAAAATCCGTTTTTTGGGCTCAAGCCATGTCGTCCTGATGGAAGTATACCAGAGCATTACTGTATCTGTGGATTCTCAAAACGTGCCGTACTCCCCAGAAGTATTTCCCCGGCCGACTCGACCTAGAGACCTAAGATGTTACCGTTATACATCTTTTCAACTAACCATAAACCATGATAGAGCTTCCTGCCCCCTTCAGGGAAGAGTCCTACTAGACTCTGGGAAAGTCTCGAAGAGTACATATACCTATGTATAAATCACTGGCAAGCCAATATAGTGGTCTCACCCTATATAAAGTATAGCATAGTTTGTAAAGAACTACTGCGTCAAAATGAAATATCGACCAGTTCCACGTTCGATACTGAGTTGGACAAAGGTTTATATCTGTGTAAGAAGAAACTTGCAACAAAAGCTTGCACCAAGGAACAGACTATTATAGTTATCCCCGATAAACATACATAGGATGAATGCTCAATTAATGATAAGAAATTGACATAGGTGAAGGAGACGCAAGGTTCCCAAGAACAAGTTTATTGACAAACAATAAATAGACATGGTTACAACAATTATATACATATAAGAGGTGGATAACCAAAGATTTGCATAAGTATGGTAGTAAACAGATACTTGTTTATCTGAAAGAAAAACATTAGAGCCACTTTCACGTACCGAGGTATCAAAGATAAAAGTCTGTGTTACTAGCCACTCACATTAGCGTCCAAAAACGCCCGGCACACATGTCTGTACTTATGCTAAGTTCACCTTAAAAACGGAACAGATAACGTGGGCAACCCGTGCCCTTACACTTATTTATAGCACCGCATATAACTACACACTCACCCTGGAATTAATAGTCCCAATTAAATCCACTGTTCCTCGCAGAGTTAAACAGCAGGGTTAACGACGCAACCCACTGCTACCACAGACCTCTTTAGTTGCTCCACTTGTTTCGCATAGTGGCGAAAGAACACCCTGGAAGACTTCCAGCCGGTGAATGAACGCAGCTGTTCAAAATCCATAAAGTTAAAGAAATTTAAGGATGAGGCAACTTTCCTCGGATCATGACCTGCGGGTGAACTGTCAGGATCCGCTCTGCGAATAAAACATGTAATTTTCGCCCTGAGTTGTTTCAAAGATAAATTTGAACCCGATGTTTCTCCTCTGAACAGTTGACCCCCCCTGAAGTCTGAAGTTCTACGAAGATAGACCTTTAGGCATTCTACGGGACATAGAGATGCATCTTCTTTCAGAGGGCAGATTCTCCAGGGACCCCACCTGTTGGTGGGTAACTCGTTCTTAGCGAGAAACGTAGGGTCCGGAAACAGGTTCAGTTCTCCCCCATCCAGGAACTGAACACGACCTTCCTCTCTCGAGAGGGCTACAATCTCACTAACCCTGGCCCCGGACGCGAGTGCAAATAGGAAGATGACCTTTTGGGTCAAATCCTTCAACGTACACTCCTCATCATTCAGTAATGAGGCGAAGTGAAGGACTTTATCTAAAGACCATGAAATAGGCTTTGGAGGTGCTGAAGGCCTGAGCCTAGCGCAGGCTTTCGGGACTTTATTAAAGATCTCATTAGCGAGGTCTACCTGGAAGGCATATAGGATGGGTCTTGTCAAAGCAGACTTACACGTAGAAATCGTGTTAGCTGCCAGCCCCTGCCCGTGGAGGTGGATGAAGAAGGACAAGCAGAAGTCCGTCGAGATCTCATGCGGATTCTTCTCTTTGACAAATGCCACCCATTTTTTCCAAGCTGACTCATATTGCCTTCTAGTAGACTTGCACTTATACTCCTCCAGGAAGTCAATGCTGTCTTTCGAGATCCCGAACCGCTTCTTCACCGCTAGGGAGAGAAAATCATGAGCTGCAGGGTCCGTGTTTTCTGTAATGAAGCGCAGACAGTCGACTTCTGGACTCGCTGGGTCAGAACTGGGTCCGGCAGCGGTAGAAACTTCAACCGTAGTTCCAGTGCCAGAGGGAACCACACGCTGTTCGGCCACTTGTGGGCCACTATCGCTGCTACTCCCTTGAAGGATCTCAGTTTGTTGAGAACCCTCAACAGAAGGTTATGAGGAGGGAACAGATAGATCCTGGACCATCTGTTCCAGTCGAAGGACATTGCGTCCACTGCTTCCGCCAAGGGGTCCTTGTACGGGGACACGTACCGGGGCAACTTCTTGTTGTCTTTCGTCGCAAAGAGGTCTATCTGCAGTTCCGGGACTTGACTCGAGATGAAGGAGAATGATCCTGCGTCTAGGGACCATTCCGACTCTACCGGTGTAAACCTGGATAGAGCGTCCGCTGTCACATTGCGGACTCCTTGAAGGTGAACTGCCGACAGGTACCACTTCTTCTTTTCCGCCAGTCGGAAGATGGCCAACATCACCTGGTTGAGAGGTGGGGACCTCGATCCCTGTCGATTCAAGCATTTCACAACCACCTCGCTGTCCAGCACCAACCTTATGTGGATCGAGTGACGCGGGGAAACTTTCTTTAAGGTAAGAAGCACTGCCATAGCTTCTAGAAAGTTTATGTGAAAGGTCTTGAATAGCTTGGACCAGGTCCCTTGGACCTTCTTCCGATGAGAGTGACCTCCCCACCCCTCCTTCGAGGCGTCTGTGTGAATCGTCACCGACGGGGGAGGTGGTTGGAGAAGTACCGACTTCTTTAGTTGTCTGGCTTGGGACCACGGTCTGAGAAGAGTACGTAGACGAAGCGGAACTGGTCTTCTCAGATCTCTTCGCGCGTTTGATGCAAAGCTTCTCCATACTCCGGCTGCATCCTTCAGCTGTGCTCTTAGCACCGGGTCTGTTACTGACGCAAACTGGAGAGAGCCCAGTACCCTCTCTTGTTCGCGTCTTGATATCCTTTCGGAATCTAGAAGTCTCTTGACAGACCCCGCTATCTCCTTCCTTTTCATCATTGGGATGGAGAATCGGTGTGACACTAGGTCCCAGTGAATTCCCAACCACTGGAACCTCTGAGATGGAGAAAGACGAGACTTCTTTCTGTTGATCTTGAACCCTAGATACTCTAGGAACTGAATCACCTGTAGGGAAGCTTGCAAGCATTCTGCCCTGGATGCTGCCCACACCAGCCAGTCGTCCAGGTAGGCTACCACCTGGATCCCTTTTAGGAGTAATTGTTTGAGAGCTGCACTCGCAAGCTTCGTGAAGATCCTTGGGGCTATGTTTAGCCCGAATGGCATGGCTCTGAAGGCGTATAGTCTTCGTTGTAGCTCGAATCCTAGGTAGGGGGAGAGACGGCGACTGATCGGAACGTGCCAATAGGCGTCTGACAAGTCTATGGAGACGGTAAATGCTCTCTTGGGAAGTAAGGTCCTTATGTGTTGCAGTGTTAACATCTTGAACTTGTAGTTCACTATGAACTTGTTGAGTGGCAACAAGTCCAGAATGACTCTGAGTTTCCCCGAGTCTTTCTTGGGAACACAAAACAGCCTCCCTTGGAATTTGATGGACTTTACCCTTCGGATCACATTTTTCTCCAACAGTTCTTGAATGTACTCCTCCAAAACGGGGGTGGAGTGTTGGAAAAATCGAGGGCACGGGGGCGGAGTGCTGTACCAGCTCCAACCGAGTCCATTCTTGAGCAGGCTGTGGGCCCAGGGATCAAAGGTCCAGCGATCCCGAAAGTTCTGAAGTCTCCCTCCTACCGGCATCATCTCACTTCGATTGCTGTCCTGCAGTCTTGCCTCCCTGACCTCGACCACCTCTGGATCCCCTTCCCCTTGAGGGGCGTCTAGACGAGCCTCTGGCCGCTCCTCTAGGTTTCGCTCGAAAGGTAGTCGACTGCCCTTCGAACGCTGGGTTGAAAGCCGGGGATTGCGATGACACGGCCTGGGGCACCCATTGGAAAGTGGTCGGGGCTTGGGCCACCATCTGGGGCACCGAAGGCAAAGCCAACTGCTGCTGCTGTTGTCGTTGCTGTCTAAAAGGCCTGGCTGGCCGGGAAGGTAGCCTAGATCTCATCGTCTTCCCCTTCGGTTGGGGACCCTCATCGGGGGAAGACTTCCTCTTGAGGGACAGGCCCCAATTCAGGAGAAGATTTCTGTTCTCCGTGGCGGCCTTGTCCACCACCTCCTTGACTGCATCGTTAGGGAAAAGGTCCTTGCCCCAGATGTTGGAGGAGATCAGCTTCCTTGGCTCGTGCCTCACTGTTGCCGAAGCGAACACAAACTCTCTACAGGCCCTCCTCGCCTTGACGAAGCTATAGAGGTCCTTGGTCACCGTGGCCAGATGGGTCTTGGCCACCACCATAAACATCTCGTGGACCTTAGGGTCGCTCGCCATTGTCTCGAGAGTTGTCTGGAGAGACATCGAAGCCGCCAAACGTTCTTTCGTCTCGAGCTCCCTCCGCAGGAGGAAGTCAGACAGCCTAGGGAGGTTCTCGCCGAACTGCCGTCCAGCAATATCGGCGTCCAACTTCCCGACCGAAAAGGTAAGATGAACGTCCTTCCAGTCCTTGTTGTCCATCGGCAGGGCTAGAGACAAGGGCTTACACTCCTCCAAGGAGGGGCATGGCTTACCAGCCTCGACTGCTTTAAGAACGGCCGCGAACCCCTTCTGCAGAAAGAGGAAAGCTCTAGCCGGAGAAGATACGAAGGAAGGGTGCTTCTTACTCAAAGCAGCAACTTTCGAGTTCGAGAAGCCCCTCTCCTTCATTGCAGATGACAGCAAAGCTTGAGCCTTGGCGTGGTCCATAACGATCACCTCCTTCGGCTCCGTCTCCTCCTTAGACGCCGGCTCCTTCTTCAGACGGACGTAACAGTCCGGATACGCCCCTTTGCTGGGCCAGAATTCCACCTCCTCGAGGGGAACTGAACCCAGTTTCTCCGACATGACGATCTTCCCGACCGTCATCGGCATGTGCTCAGCATATCTCCACGGGTTAGCATCTGAGCACACAGGAAGGTCTTTCACGTTGAGCTTTTTCTGGGGCCCACGTGACGCTGCAAGTCTCTGCATCTGCAGTTCCATTGCAGCCGCCTTCTCACTATTCTCCTTCTGCATCTGTTGGATCATACCAACGATGGAGGAGAGAGCCTGTCCCAGCTCTGCTGGAAGAGCGGACGAAGTTGAGGGAACAGGTTCAGGGGCCTGAACCGGAGCGGCTGACGGCTCGACAACCTCTTCTTCTTCGGCGTCTGGAGCCTGATCTTCGTCCTGGCCCCCTGCCAGGAGGTCCTCTTCCAGACGTTCGGACACGTCCGACATCCTGTCATCCAGCTGAATGTCCTGCATGGCGACCGCCACTTCAGCATCCACTGGGATCTGGACTAGAGGGATCTCCGGCCGAGGCTGGGGGATCACTGCATCAGCTGAAGCCCTGGGAAAGAGGTAAGCCCTCATCTTCTCACTGGGAAGATAAGGTCCGGAGGCGTTCTTCTGGAAGCCCCTTACCCAGGTACGAAGCTTCTCCCTCGCTGCATCCCTTGACTCCGCCGTCCTAGGGGAATCAAAAGCCTCAGCCAACAGGTTAGTGCATACCGAACATACCTGAGGGTCCCAGTAACGGAGATCATCCTTGGAGGCTGCGCAAGCCGCGTGCCTCCTACACAAATCATGTCCGCAGAAGTTCCTGCTGCGGACGTTGCAGAAGACGTTACCGCACTTCGGATTTTCCTCCTGTAAAAGAAGAAAATTTCCATGAGTATCAGGTGAACTGCATAACACATGGATATATATTAACATATAAAAATAGAAAGGGAAGACACACACTTATGTTTCCCACACAGTCAATTGCTGCAGCCTTCCAGATAATAAAATCAAATGGTTAGTCTTTTCTAGAGTAACCAATGCCAATATTCCCAAAGGAAATAGGTGTTGCTCACACCTAAAGTATGATTTTAAGATACTGGATAATAGACAAGAAAGAACTCACTTTCTATATCTGTAAGGCAACACCAAGGGGCTGTGCAAGGCAACACAAGCATGTTAGAAAACACAGCGTTGTAACACTACCATACTATAGTTTTCTCCCCACAGCATATACTATACTGTACTGGGGAATACTGATACAGTATAGGAGGTAATGTGCCGGCCGGCACTTACCATAGCTAGATCAAAAGTATACAACTTAAGAACTATAAGGCGGCAGAGCTCTGGTTCAGATGCATGTGCCGGCCGGCCGTGACTGCCGGCCGGCAGCTACGCTAGGTAGCGCCCGGCTGCCGGCCACCACTCCTAGCGGTCGGCAGACGAGGCGAGATAAAGGCCGGCCGGCAGAGGTATACAACCGATGCCGGCCGGCAGCAACAGAACCAGAGTACTCCGACTGCCCGGCTGCCGGCCACCTAGGCCGGCAGTCGGTAGAGTACAACACTAAAAGAAAACAGAATGGATGCCGGGCTAAGAGGCTATACTACCTCAATGCCCAACAAACCGAAAGAGTGCCCAAAGGAAGGGGAGAATCTAATTCAAGCTTCCTAACCACTGCCGACTGGCTCTACGGACAGGCGTGGATGAGGGACCAAGGGAGGACCGGGCAGCACTCAACGCAGCAGACCTTTGCCGGCCGGCAAGGGACTAAGTCAGCTCCACATCCTAACCTATGCTAGGTACAGATGTAGAATGACAAACAGTAGTGGAACATTACGGAAAGGACAGAGGGGAAGGGACAAAGAGGGTCCTACCAACCTTGCAATAGTTAAGGATCACCCACCGCCAAGAAAACTCATCTTAGCCTAAGGGAGATCCGGGGAGGGAGGCCAGCAATACTTGCTACCTCCCACCGAACCAAAGCAAGGAAGGCGTTGCCATTTCCGGGTGAGGGATCTCAACCCCACCATCCGGAACAGCAATAAGGACTAGTCTGATGGATCACAGAAAGAAGGACTCATATCGTACAGAGACCTTCGAAAGTGACCGAAGGAGGCTAAGCCTCCTAAGTCTGTATCAGTCTAGCGAGGGAGACTCGACCCCAAGCCAAACGAGACAGACTCAGACTAATAACTCTGCTGTTCCGTCCCCTCTCTGAAGCCAGACTTGCTGGAACAGGAAGGAACAGAACACCCTAATATAGTAATATCGAAAGTTAATTCGGATACACCACTAGAGTTAAGCCCAAGGCTTACGCAGAGGGAAAGGGATTGCACACCTTCTCCGAAGAGAAGGGAGCAACCGGGGAAAGCAAGAAAGTATACCAAGGCCCCAAGACAACCTAGCTTAGGCACTGGGAGAATCGATTACCTAAATCACCGAAACTCACTCGTATACCATCTTGGAAGAACTCAGCATAATCTTATATGTATAACGTTGCCTAACGCTTCAATAAAATTATATAAAAACACTAGGAAATCTGAATATCATGCAGGAAAGTACAAGGACCAAACGACTAGGCTACAAGGTCTAGCGTAAGCCAACCTAGGCGAATCCTTCGCCAAGGCACCAATACTAAAAGCATCATAAAAGAAATCCTAATTAAGCTAAGCAGCTAAATTTATTAAAGCGAAACAGCTGGGAACGTCGCTCTGGCTAACAAAATAACTCCTATCTAGCAAGCGACAGCGTCCAGGACGCCTCCAGCAGGCAACAGCTCTTGTAACAAAGATAAATCTCTTAATCACTTTAAAATTTACCAAGAGCCTACATTTATACATAAAAGAAATGGTACTCAACTTATCGGAGGCAGAAGAAGTTGGAGAAAGCATAAATGCTGAGATAAATCCAAGATTTGCTAGAAACACAGGGAAAAACACCGAGTTGTTAAGCTACGCAAAAAGGAATACAGATGGCGCCGCGAGCGGCGCAGGGCACGATTACGAAACGGGAGAGGAGAGATACCTTACGAACGGCTCCCCCCTCTCTTTTCGTTTTCGTTTTCTTGCCATTTGACCCCTACAAAGTGTTAACTCTGTTCGGGGTACAGATTGCCATGTGGCGTGTCAAGAATACGTCCGCTGATATTTTGCGATATCCCTGGTTCTTTTATTGGGGATATTCGCTCCAGGAGTTAGAATTCTGGGTACCTTAAGGTAAATTCTCTGGGAATATCGCCGTAGTTGTAATATACCCAAGGAAGCTACCTAATAGGAACTTCCATCAGGACGACATGGCTTGAGCCCAAAAAATTAGTTTTCTTAGTGTCAATTAAAAACGAAACGAAAATATTATGCCGAGTTTACATCCATTTCAATCGTTGCTAAAAATACGGCATCCGATTTCATCAGCAAACCACTATTTTTTGGGAAACATCATTTTATTCTAGAAAATTGCTACTCTTTAAATAGTTAATTGCACATTAAGAAAGCGTGTACTTTTGTTTTTAAATTTCGGGTGTGTTTTAAAAATGATATTTTCATTATAAAATAAATTTTTTTAATATACTTACCCGGTGAATATATAAATAGCTGACGTCTCCGACGGTCGACAGATTCCAAAAACTCGCGAGCGATCGCCATGAAGGCTGCCGGGTGTGCCCACCAGCGCCGACTATCGGCCAGATACCGCATATACTTCTCAACCAAACCATCTTCTCAGTCCGTAGGGTCTCTATCGGGGAGGAAGGGAGGGCCTTTTATATTATATATTCACCGGGTAAGTATATTCAAAAATTTATTTTGTAATGAAAATATCATTTTTAAATATTAAACTTAGCCGGTGAATATATAAATAGCTGATTCACACCCATGGTGGTGGGTAGAGACCAGTACTAAAACAATAAAGGCGTATATGCTCAAGAGTTTTTGACAACTATTCAAAAAACAAACTTAAGTATAGGTACCTGGTAAGGAAGCTGACTCTGATGACTACTCTGCCTCATTAGTCCGCTATCCTCATGAAGCCCAGCGATCCTCTTAGGATGCTGAAAGACTCCCAGGAGCTGCTATATCCAGGGTGAACACCCCTATAACAGGACCTCATCAATACCCTTAATCTGGGCGCTCTCAAGAAACAATATTTTGACCACCCGCCAAATCAAAAAGATTGCGAAAAACTTCTTAGTCTCCCGTACAACCCAAAACAAGATTAAAAATTTCAAGAGTAGATTAAAAGGATATTGGGATTAAGGGAATGTAGTGGTAGAGCCTTCACCCACTACTGCACTCGCTGCTACGAATGGTCCCAGTGTGTAGCAGTCCTCATAAAGAGTCTGGACATCTTTCAAGTAATATGAAGCGAATACCGACTTGCTTCTCCAAAAGGTCGCGTCCATAATACTTTTAATGGATCTATTTTGCTTAAACGCTACTGAAGTTGCTATCGCTCTAACTTCATGAGCCTTGACTTTAAGTAAATTACGATCCTTCTCACTTAAATGAGAGTGTGCCTCCCGAATCAAAAGTCTAATAAAATAAGACCACGCATTCTTAGACATGGGCAAAGAGGGCTTTTTAACAGAGCACCATAAAGCCTCTGAACAACCTCGTAGCGGTTTAGTTCTGGATAAGTAAAATTTAAGAGCTCTAACGGGGCACAGCACTCTTTCAACTTCATTCCCCACAATCTCAGAAAGACTGGGGATTTCAAATGATTTAGGCCAAGGACGAGACGGAAGTTCATTCTTGGCCAAAATCCAAGTTGAAGAGCACATACTGCTTTATTAGTGGAGAAGCGATGTTCTTGCTAAAAGCATGTATCTCACTAACCCTTTTAGCCAAAGCCAAGCTCACCAAAAAAGTGTCTTGAGGGTAAGATCCTTCAGGGAGGCTGAATTTAATGGTTCAAACCTGTCTGACATAAGGAACTGTAGGACCACGTCCAAGTTCCAAGCAGGAGTCGAAATATGACGCTCCTTGGAAGTCTCGAAAGACTTAAGCAGGTCTTGGAGATCTTTGTTATTAGAAAGATCCAAACCCCTATGCCTGAAAACAGAAGCTAACATGCTTCTGTAGCCTTTAATGGTGGATGCAGAGAGGGAGCGACCGTTTCTCAGATAAAGCAGAAAATCCGCAATCTGCGCTACAGAGGCACTGGAAGAGGAAATAGAGGAGGACTTGCACCAGTCTCTAAATACCTCCCATTTCGACTGATAGATCCTGAAGGTAGAGGATCTTCTAGCCCTCGCGATCGCTCTAGCTGCCTCCTTCGAAAGCCCTTGAGCTCAAGAGAGTCTTTCGATAGTCTGAAGGCAGTTAGACAAAGCGCGGGGAGGCTTTGATGAAATCTCTTTACGTGAGGCTGTCGCAAGAGATCCATCCGCAACGGCAGACTTCTTGGAACGTCTCCAGCCATAGAAGTACCTCTGTGAACCACTCTCTCGCGGGCCAGAGGGGAGCAACCAACGTCAACCTGGTCCCTTCATGAGAGGCGAACTTCTGCAGCACCTTGTTTAGGATCTTGAAACGTGGAAAGGCATAAACGTCCAGGTGAGACCAGTCCAGCAGGAAAGCGTCTATGTGGGCTGCCTCTGGATCTGGAACTGGAAAGCAGTAAGTCGAGAGCCTCTTTGTCAGTGAAGTCGCAAAAAGATCTATGGTGGGTTGACCCCATGTCATCCATAGTTTCTCGCACACAGTCTTGTGCAACGTCCACTCCATGGAGATGACTTGTCCTCTTCTCCTGAGGCAGTCCGCCAAGACATTCATTTCTCCTTGCACAAATCTCGTCAAAAGAAAGATGTTACTTGCCTTAAATGGAGTTCCTTCTGATCCGTGGACCAAAGACCCGAGCATCCCAGACTGTCCAGTGGAGCTCCCTAACCCAAATCCGATGCATCTGAATACAACACATGGTTTGGGTTCTTGATCGCAAGAGAAAGACCTTCTCGAAGTCTGATGTTGCTGTCCCACCAAGTCAGACATGTCTAGACTGAGTTGGAGATTGGGAAAGAGATACTCTCTAAGCCCTTCTCCTTGTTCCAATGGTTTAGGTGAAATTGGAGAGGGCAAAGGTTGAGTCTCCCCAGAGAGATAAACTACTCCAGCGATGAAAGAGTTCCAACGAGGCTCGTTCAAACTCTTACAGAACAATCTGTTTTTCTCTTGCAAGTGACGGACTTTTAACAGAGCTTGTTCCATTCTTGTGGGAGACGAAAAGGCCCGAAAAATTTGACACTGTATCTCCATTCCCAAATAAAGAATAGTCTGGGATGGAATACTGTAAGTTACGACTTCTCTACGTTCACTAAGAGACCTAGCTCCTTGGTTAGGTCTAATGTCCATTAGAGGCTCTCCAGACAGCGATTTAATGACGACGCCCTGATTAGCCAGTCGTCAAAATAAAGGGAGGCTCTGAATCCTCAAAAAATGTAGAAAGCTTGCTACATTTTGCAAGAGCCTTGTAAAAACAAGAGGAGCAGGAATGAGGCCGAAGCACAGTGCTCGAAATTGGTACACTACTTTCCTGTCCACAAACCTCAGATGTTGTTGAAAGTTTGGATGAATCGGGATGTGGAAGTATGCATCCTGAAGGTCGAGAGAGACCATCCAGTCGCCTTCTCTTACTGCTGCCAACACAGATTTGGTAGTCTTCATCGTGAACTTTGTCTTGACAATGAACACATTGAGCGCACTTACATCTTAAGTACTCCTGCAGTGAACGGGGCTGCCAGATCAATGGAGCCATCCCTGATAGCCTTGTTCATGCATGACATAATTGTACAGCAATACATTGACAGCTGGAGAGACCTTCTTACTTAAGGCTCCCAGGGACCAATCCAACAAATAAATACTTCAAACGCTCGAAAAAACTCCTAACAGGAGATGGTCTAGCTCTGAAGCAGACCATAAAATCTTGGAGCGTCTCATGGCTAGACGACGAGGAGAGTCCACTAGGCTTAAGAAGTCTCCCTGGGCAGAGGCAGGTACTCCCCAACCGAGAACTTCTCCTGTGTCACCCCACACGCTCGAGCGAGTAGCTAATTAAGAAGGAGGAAAAGCAAAAGCAGACTTTCCTAAACTTCTCCTGGATTCCAACCAGTCTCCCAGTAAGAGCATGGTTCTCTTGGAAGAACAAGAGAGAACTGACTTCGTAAATGTAGGAGTCGAAGAAAGTCATGCCAAGAGTAAACTCAGACGGCGGAGCAGCCGTTACAAAACGAGTAGGACAAAATTTCACTAAAGAAATTCATAATTATAAAACAAGGGATTGTTGGACCACCCTAGGATACTCCTCTTCTGAATGACTCCCCAAAGGTACATTAGTTGAAAGGGGGTCATCAACTTCTTCAGAAGGAACATCATCTGATAAATCTAAAGTCTTGCGAGAAGGAGATTTATATTCAGAATGACGTGAAGGAAAAGCCTGACAGGCTACATCAACTTGAATATGAACAAAAGTTAAAGTTGGAGGGTCGATGTCACGTTGTGACTGCAGAGAATGTTATTCTACTACACGTCGTGACAGAAGTAACTGACGTTCAAACGTCCCGTAGTAACAGCGGTGACTGCTGTTCGATGCTATATCGTGACTACGATGACTGACCCTCGACGTCACGTCATGTCTACGGTGTCTACCGATTAACGTCACGTCGTGTCTGCGGTGTCTGCAGCTTAACGTCACGTCGTGTCTGCGGTGTCTGCAGCTCAACGTCACGCTGTGACTGCGGTGGCTGACGTTCAAAGTGATCAAAGTTACATCGAGATATATGCTCCGCATCTCGTTTAACAGCAAAGCTGTCACTAGGGATAACGTCAGCGTGGCGTAACAAAGCTCGTTTAGAAGGTTGAAGACCTGAATCACGTATCCCAGAACCGTGACGTACAAAAAGCAAAGGATCCTTTCGCACAGGAACAGGATCGTAAGCTTCTATTAAAGAAGAAAGCTTTAACAGCATATCTTGCAAAACACTTAACTTCGGATCAACCTGTGACTGCGGTGGCTGACGTTCAAACGTCACGTAGTAACAGCGGTGACTGCTGATCGATGCTATATCGTGACTACGGTGACTGACACTCGACGTCACGTTGTGTCTACGGTGTCTACCGCTCACGTCACGTCGAGTCTGTGGCAGAAACGTCTGTACATGAACGTCATCGCTATGAACGGGACTCTCATGATGACTACAGCTAGGACGTTGAACTTGTTCTGAAGGAACTAATAAACGTTTCAACCGTCTCGAAACCTTACGCCCAGGCTTTTAAAGAAACGAATCATCGGAAGACGAGGAGAAACTTCGTCTCTCCTGACTTATGGCAAGGACGTGCTTGACGAGCAACGTCTGATACCTTTGAGGGAACGTCTGTTCGTTGGTTTACACCCCTCACTCCCTTAGGTCCTACAACATTCCTTCTCCCTGGTGCAGGGGAGCCTGAAAGAGGTCTCGGACTAGGCAAGCGACAAGCACGAACAAACGAACCCTCCGCAAAACAGAACATGTTTTTTGCCCTTTCTTCACTAATATCGCATTTTTTAATAATTTCACATTAGACATGAATAAAGCTGATTTCTACCTGAAGCACGCAATTCTCCCTTTAATCAAAAGGTTAGAATTGCGAAATAAGTCGTATAATGTAAGCACATTAGTACAAAATGAAACACACATGCAAAAATCAATAAACATATACATATATATCGAATAAAACGGAAATATATAAAGCTAAAAAGATCAGTGACTGGGGATGAGACTAAAAACTAGTTCACTAAGGACTACGTTTTCAATCTCTCACCGTACAGTGCCTTGGGATGAGAATAAAAACTAAAACGTTTTATCCTCTCTCCCCGTACAGAGACTTGGGACGAGAGCAAAAATCTGAATCGAGAACAACGTTACTCGCTCCCAAACTCCTTGTACAGAGACTTGGGACGAGAATAAAGATCGGATCGTTCTCTCTTTCTCTCTCTCTCTCTCTCTTGTCACTCACAAGAGAATGGCTCACTCACTCTTCGTCAATAACAGGTTATTTGACTAAAGGAAAAAACTGAAAGGACTAAGAAATTGAAAATTAACATGTTTCTTTAAATTAGTATCTAAAAAACTTCAGTTTAAAAGAAGAATGAACAAAACGTCAAAATCGATTTACTCTTTCTGCAAAGTGAAACCGTGATTCTCTCTTTCTTTATCGTAACGATAGAGCGCAAACTGCGTAGCATAAATAAACCAAACGTTAGTTCATCTTTGAAAAACAGCACGAAGACTATTCAAAGAATAAATTTCTTAAAATATTTTCTAAAATTATTCATCTCATCACTCTTACAGAGCAACTATTTTTATCTAAACAAAAATAAAAGTTGAATGGGCTCAACGTTGTTTAACTTCGTTTTCCAAGTTAGGACCGCCTACAAAGAATAGGTAAAGGCCGCTTATAAACAAAAACATAAAATTTATCTCGGTGTTTAGTATAAATGGAAAGCTAATCGAAGAGGCCTAATAAAGGCGGGTGCGATATAAAATATATAGAGGTAAATTTATAAATATCAACAATAATTTATAAAGAGATAAAATAATTACTCAAAGCCTTTAACACACTTCCGTACACTGAGGGAAGGGTCGGCCATCTTTTCTCTATGGAAAAACCAGAGCGAGATTAAAAAAGCAAGGGCAAAAACTTTTCCTCTCCTTTCAAAAGCATTTCTTTTGAAGATAGTATTGAATAATTCAACACGGCGAAAGCAATAAAACCAAAACCAAGTACTTCACCAATCGGTAGAAAAACTCGAGGTCAAGCGCGAGCGGAACCAGTGTTGTCTTTAACACCGACAGAGAAGAACTGATTTGGTTGAGAAGTATATGCGGTATCTGGCCGATAGTCGGCGCTGGTGGGCACACCCGGCAGCCTTCATGGCGATCGCTCGCGAGTTTTTGGAATCGGTCGACCGTCGGAGACGTCAGCTATTTATATATTCGCCGGCTAAGTTTAATATTTAAAAATCGAGTATTGTTGACTTCTTTTTGTTTTACTTTTGGCTGTGATCAGATCAGCTGACGTCTAGCTGCTGCTCTTGAGAGCGTACGAATACACTAACAAAGTATCGTTTATACCATTTCTTAACTTATTCAAACCGTCTATACAGTTGATATTACATAAGCACCAATGTGTTTTAACCTATCAAATTTTTTTGTTTATTACATTTAAAACAACACACTCTCTCTCTCTCTCTCTCTCTCTCTGTGGGCTACTTTTCACTACCTCCCATTCCTTACCTCTCTCTATCTCTCTAACAAATTATATCTTTGTTGCTCCTCAAAGTTTCATTTATATTGAAAATCAATCATGATTCAATTTTCCTTACTTTCTCCAATCTCGCACCATCGGTCACATCGCGGTATTTTTTAAATCTCCGGAAAATCCGCAATATATGTATATACATGCGTTATGAAAAAAATCCGCGAAGTGGTGAATCCACGATAGTCGAACCGCAAAGTAGCGAGGGATCACTGTACTCGTTTTATTATCCGATATCTTATAAAATCACCTCATTTTATATTCCCATTAAATATTATTTATCATACATTCCATTTTATCTTTTTATATTACTTTTATACATTTTTTTATTACTTTGTCACACCCAGATTTCATATAAATACTTGCTCTGGACAAGTTTCCCACTCTGGTTCATTCATGTTTATTCTCTAGACTCCGTTGTTTTTCCGTTAACCAATCACGAACTCATACGTATGGAAAGTTTGCATGGGGGGTTAATATTTCCCAACCCCCACCTTCCAACAAACCCTTTTCCGTGGAAACCTTTATCCAAGTCAGGTCTTTGTTAGTTCAAGTGACGTCTTTTTGCATATTTTACGAAGGAAGTTACGTATAGAAATTTGTAACGACTGCAGTAATCCATACTTGAAAGTATTTCGGTGAATTCCAATGATGATAATTTTCTTAAATCTCATATGTAATAACCCAACTTTTACAGTGTCCCAAGTGCAGTACTAAGTTAAGACAAAGAAGAAACAGCGTTGTGGATAAACAGAAGTTTAGACGTCACAGTCACAACACCCCTGTGACCCACAAGTTTCGTCGTCGCGGTCATAATAGTAAGTCATTAATTTCTTTAATTTTACATATTTGCAGGTAAAACCTTGGCTAGGGGTTGTGACCTGGGAAGGGTGGCTAGGGGTTGTGACCTGGGAGCTTCTAGGTTAGGTTAGGTGGGTTTGTTAGGTTCTGTACCCTTTTATACCTTTTTATATTTTGTGTAAAGGGTATATGGAAAAATGCTTTAAAACACACATGCTAATATTATCCTAGCATTGCTAACGTTAGCAATGGCAGTGTAACATTGGTAACGTTGCGTAACATTGCTAATGTTAGCGTTCACAATACATGCATTCTTGACGAGTGAAGTGACACGGAAAATGAACAAGTCATTATATTTAAAACATTATAACAGAAAACATATAACAAGAGACCTTATATTTAAAAATTCTAACAGAAAATATATGTTTTCCTGTAGAAAATAACATGATTTAACAGGTTTTCACCTTCACTTCTGTCGTAATAACAGCAATCAGTTTGGCTACTTAAAGTTAGTCGAACTGGTTGTACTGTTTGCGGTTGAAATGAAGGTCAAATCCCATTATTTACTACAGGAAAACATATATTTTCTGTTCGAAATGAGAATCTGTAATACAGTAAAACTTTACCGAACAATTGTTTGGTACTCTGTGTAGTCAAGTGTATGAGGACACAGGAAAATCTGTAAAGAATAGGCCAGACTATTCGGTGTATGTGTAGGCAAAGGGAAAGTGAACCATAGTCTGTACCCAGAGAGAAGGATCAAATGAAGTACTGTCTGGTTAGTCAAAGGAACCCATAACTCTCTAGTGATATCATCTCAATATAATAAAATAAGAGCTATGATTATATCGCATATTCCAATATTAAAAATTCAAACAATGAGATTTAGAACATAAATGTTAAGCCCTTTATTCTGTTCGAACATTAACTTATGGAAGAGGCCCACCTATCAATGTTATTCTGATCTATCGGGTGGAAAGAGGTTCCTATGACCATGTGGTATGACGACAAAATGTGCAAAACGTTTTTTTTTTTTATTAAAATCCGTAACTTTCTTAATAGATTTCAGCCAATAGTATAAGGTATTCAAAATTGTGTATTTGCATGGATACATTCAATTATGGATGTTTCAGTGCCCTAATATTGCACCTCTCTATAATTGAACCAGTTAGTTAGCCTAGTAAATAATAACTAGACTTCGGATACCTATTCAATCAGTCCCAAAACGAGAAATACATTACCTTTTCTTGAACCTAACCATCTTGTCAACCTACTCACACTGAAATAGGTTAGAGCTTGGATTTGAAATTCAGAATTTTGGAATTTTATTTTTGAGTTCAGTTCAGTTCAGTAGTTGGGCGGAGGGATTAGCCTTTCTATCGGCACCTCCTTAGCTTTCTTCTTTATTCTAATTCTTTTTTTTTTCCACATCTGATAAAAATATTCTTTTCTTTTCTCTATTCCTTGATTTCCTTCTTTCTTAAACAGCAGGTATCCTATTATCTTCTTTTTCGTACGACTGCTGTAATTCTATTATTTTCCTTCTCTCGTCGCTGAGGTCTGGACAGTCAAGAATGAGATGGGAGAGGTTTTCAGTATCTGTCCCACATAGCTTCAATTCTACCCTTCCTCCTACTTCATGTCTTTTACTATAATTTAATCTCAAACAGTTGGCCCTAGCTCTATACATAATAACGGAATCATGTTTGTTGCCATAAAACATTTCTTCTCCTATTTGATCTTTTCATTGTTTGTATATTTCTAAACTATTTTTTTTTCTCATCCCTCCACTTTTTACCTTCTACTTCCCTGATCTTGGTCTTATGAGCGCTTCTCTTCCTATTTTTTTAAAGGTTCAGGTAACTGGTTGCTCATTAAATGCTCTCTCAACAACACGATGGTTGTAGCCTGTAGGATGTGGGCAGTACTAGAAGCGTAGCTGCGTAGGTGCAGACTGCAAAGCGCTGCAATCAGCACTCCGCAGAACATTTAGTATCATTAGTTATATTCTATAAAGACAGCACTTACTTTACTTTGATGGCTGCTTTTCCGGTCCCATACAGCAGGCGAGCAGGGGAACACCACTCTCTACAGGACCTCTACTGTCGTTTTACCTGTTTCGTTCAGATTTTTTAACGTTTCATTTCGCGTATTGTTCATTTACTGTTAAATTGTCGCTGTCAATGGATTCGTGAAATAAGAAAGTCTTCAGTTTCCTCTTGAAAGCCTTAATGTCTTCAATCATTCGAATGTTTCGTGGGAGCTTGTTATATAGTCTCGTGACCTCATACTTAAAGGCTCTAGAGCTGTGGTTCTTAACCTGGGGGTCGTGACCCCCGGGGGGGGGGGGTCGTTTTGGGATTTCTTAAGGGGTCACAAAGGGTTCTGAAGAATGATTTATTTTTCATATACATTATACACGTATTTGAAATAGCCAGTAGGGCTTTTACCAGTTTGATGAGTACAACACTAGTCACAAATTCCAGGACTAAACGACTGCTGTACTGATGCGTGGATCTATAGACCCATTTCAGTAAAGGATAGTGCCATCAGTGATACTGATGTTACTGCTAAGGTAGAATTTTATCAAATTCGTGAGGATTATCAGCTTAAAATCGATTTTGCAGAGCAAGAGCTCCCAACATTTTGGGCAAAAGTGAAGGACTACTGTTCTATTCTCTCGATGCGTGCATTAAGCATGTTGATTCAGTCCCCGTCAACCTACCGGTGCGAGGTTGGATTCTCAGCAATGGTTACACTGAAAACGAAGGCATGCAATAGGCTTGTCATCGATGCTGACATGAGGTGTTGCCTATCGAACACTGGTCCTCGCTTTGATAGACTTGTGGCTGCAAAACAATTTCAACCATCACACTGAGTGAATGAGAAGTAGGTGCTAGGTTTTGTATGGTGTTGAATAGTTCTTTGGAATTGATAATTTTAGGGCATTTTTAGAGGCTATGTAAGTGGAATTTTTCAAGGTTTTTGTTCTGTGGTGTTTCCAATAAAATTGTATAGGAGTAAACCATGGTCTTCCTGTAATTTTATTTTACTTGACCCTTTGACAAGGTTCATTATTTCCAAATCTATTATAGGGGATCATAATAATACTCTGATTAGTCCAGGGGGTCATGGGATGAAAAAGGTTAAGAACCACTGCTCTAGAGCCTAAAGTACACATGTATCTAGGTTCCAACAGTTTGAAGTCATCTGTAACTATTCTCGTGTCGACACGATTTGCTGGGTGCGCAATATGTAGCAATTCTCTTAAGTAATTTGGACGCCCGGTTCTGATAACTTGGTGGGTTATTGTACATATTTTAAATTCAATGCTCGATTAAATCGGCAGCCAGTGTAAATCGATTAGTATAAGGGTGATCCTTTCTCTAGGTGGGACACCTTTTATCAGTCTTGCTCCTCTGTTTATTATGGTTTTAAGTTGCACTTTTGGTAAATTGTAATAGATAGAGTTGCAGTAGCTTTCATACTTTTTTCTAACTTTCAGAGACTGTTTAATATATTGGCCACCTTCTATGTTTGGTGTTTTTAACTTCCCAAATTGTATCATTGCTTTTACATTTTCTTAATTCCTTACTGCTAAACATACGCTCAGTTGTATCTTCTGTCTCACTACATAGTACACAAAGCCTATTCTATTTATTCATGTTTCTATAACTTTCTTTTATATCTATCATATTCAGCCTTGTTCTCACAATTATAACTGTTTCCTTAGCGTTAAGTTCTCATATGCAATCTTTTCTGTCGTGTCATTGTTGTTTACAAATCTCAGTTTAGTCATTTGAGAACCATGACTTATGAACGTCACCTGTGTGTGACACTGTGACCGTTGTAGAGCACACCCCTCGCTTGTAGCTCGTTTGTACATTGTTTACATGCCAAATACAAATGGAAATCGTTCCTATTTATGTACAAACGATCCGAGGGAGAAGTCATTGTTAAAAGACATTATTGCAAGTGATGCAACGAGCTGAGTGATAATGTGGTGACTAGTGCCAGCCAAGGGTAAACTAAACGTGGCCATAACAAAAGTGAAGGGACTCGAATCTAATGCAACCGGGAATTGTCAAGAACAGTGTTGCTGTGTATTAAAGTTAAGTCTGTTACTAGATCTACCTGATTGTGTGTCCCTACACCACGGTATGAACAAACCCGCAAACCTGTGGAGAATGTGAATACAGCAAAAGGACTCAAAAGGTCAGCAGTATCCAAATGGTTTACAGTTATTAAAGTGATTCACTCTATCAGTAATTCCCTAGTAGGTAATTCACAGTGATAAGCAGCAAAATGGCCGCACAAAGCATTGGTTGCCCAGTGCCTGGATGCACCTATCGAACCGAGGCATCCACAGAGCCCATCATTACCGCAGCGCTCCTGAACGCACACACAACGACTCATGCCCAGGGCCCAGTAGCTCAATACCACCCGCCAAGCACCAAGGTTGAAAAACTTAAGCGCCCAACGATATCAGCGGCCGGCATGAGTGGGGAGTGGGACTATTTCCTAACTCGTTGGGGCGAATACCGCAAGGGAACCGGGCTCCAAGGGGATGATGTTGTGGTACAGCTCCTTGAATGTTGTGAGGAGCCTGTTAGGCGAATCGGAGGATGCGGTGCTTAGTGCGATAAAAGCCCTCGCGGTGCGCGGGGAGAACGCAATGGTGGCGCGGGCGGCTCTCTAACATGCGACAGGGCCGCGAGGAACCGATACGGGCATTTCACACCCACGTGAAGGCCCAAGCAAACATGTGCAAATACGTCAGGAGGTGCACATGTGGACTAAACGTAAACTTTGCGGACGACGTGATCAAAGATGTGCTTGCACGAGGTATCGCTGACCAGGACATCCAGCTGGATCTACTTAGCGACCAGCGGCAGGAGATGTCGCTGGAGGAAACAATCAGGTTCATCGAAGCGAAAGAGTCTGGTAAGCAGTCTGCGTCCCGATTGCTGGACACCCACAGTCATGGCGCGGAGGCTGTCACCAGCTCCTATCGCCGCATCAAGCGCCAAAACGCGGTAAACAGGGGTGATGCAAGTGACGGTGGCAGACAAGCTGTTTGTGGGTACTGTGGTGAGAAGGGCCATGGCAAGAGTGCGCCCTGGCGAATCAGGAAGACTGAGTGCCCGGCTTACAGTAGAAAGTGCCGCAAATGTAATCGCGATAACCACATAGAGCGAATGTGCCGGAGTAAATTGGCGGCTGAATCTGCCAACACAGACGCATGCGACGAACAGACGGCAGCATTCGCAGAGTTGTGTGCCATGTCAGATATCCGAACGATCGACGGTGAACAGTTGCTAGCACTAGATCACCACCTGTATGACAACATGTGCGACAGATGGCTCTGGCGGAACTCCCAACCGCAGCCGTTCATAAACCTCCGACTCAGCATCCATGCAGGGGATTACCTCGCCCTGGGATTCAGACCGGTCAAGCGCGCAAGACCTGCAACACTCCCTGCCATGGCCGACACCGGTTGCCAGAGTTGTCTGGTCGGGGTTAACATTATCGAGCAGATGGGCCTGACGACCGCGGACCTGCTCCCGGTCTCGATGAGAATGAAGGCAGCGAATAAACAAGATATCCGTATCTTAGGGGCAGCCATCGTCCGATTCTGCGGAACACACGCCGGAGATCCGCAAACCGAATCTCGGCAAATAGTGTATGTCACGGATTCGACTGACAGAGTGTTCTTGTCACGCAGCGCCTGCGTCGATCTTGGCATAATCTCCAAAGATTTCCCCACACTGGGCGAGATGTCGTGCAGTGCGGCAACCACAGACAATTGTACACCGCAAAATGATACATGTGACAATGGCGTGACATCTCAATGCAATTGTCCTCGGCGCACGGCACCCCCACCTAAACCTACGTCTATCCCCATGCCGGCCACAGAAGGTAACAGGGAGGCCATTCAACAATACCTGAAGGAACTTTATGCCTCCAGCACATTCAACACGTGCGTCCACCAGCCCCTCCCCATGATGGCGGGCCCACCGATGCGCTTGATGGTTGACTCAGATGCTAAGCCTGTTGCCCATCACACCCCCATTCCAGTAGCGTTACACTGGCAAGAAACCGTGAAAGCAGGTCTGGACCAAGACGTCAAAATGGGAGTTATCGAGCCAGTGCCCGTAGGAGAGCCGGTGACATGGTGCCACAGAATGGTAGTCTGTGCCAAGAAGACGGGGAAGCCTAGAAGGACGGTAGACCTTCAGGCTCTCAATGCTCATGCCACTCGTGAAACACACCACACCCAATCGCCCTTTCATCAGACCCGTTGTGTCCCACCGGGGAAACTAAAAACAGTGTTCGATGCCTGGAATGGATACCACAGTGTACCACTGCACGAGGAGGACCGCCACATGACCACCTTTATCACACCCTGGGGCAGATATCGATACTGTGTCGCCCCACAAGGCTATGCCGCGTCGGGCGATGGCTACTCAAGGCGATATGATGAGATAGTATCCGACGTCCGTGACATGACGAAATGCGTTGATGACACATTACTGTGGGCCGACACTATTGAGGAAAGCTTCTACCAGGCAGTCACTTGGCTCGACGTCTGCGGGAGAAACGGCATCACCCTCAATCCCGACAAACTTTTGTTTGGCTGTCGCGAGGTAGAATTCGCCGGCTTCACCATCTCAATGGACAGTGTGCGCCCTTGTGCGAAATACCTGCAGGCAATATCAGACTTCCCACGCCCGAAGAACATTACCGACGCTCGATCGTGGTTTGGCCTAGTAAACCAAGTGTCTTATGCTTTCAGTATGACTGAGCGCATGCTCCCATTCCGCGAGCTACTGAAACCCAACAAGGCATTTACGTGGACCGACGATCTTGAAAGCGCATTCCAAGCATCTAAAGAGGCCATTGTAGATGAAATTACCAACGGGGTGCGCATCTTCGACAAAACCAAGCCGACATGCCTTGCGTCCGATTGGTTTAAAGAAGGCATCGGGTTCTGGCTATTCCAAAAACATTGCCAATGCCCAACAGACAAGCCATTCTGCTGCCGCGAAGGTTGGAAGGTGACCCTAGTCGGGAATCGTTTCACGCACCCAGCCGAATCCAGGTATGCCGCGATAGAGGCGGAAGCCCTGGCGGTAGCCGATGCCCATGACAAATCACGCTACTTTGTCCTCGGCTGCTCAAACCTGGTCATTGCGGTAGATCACAAGCCACTATTAAAGGTGTTGGGGAACCGATCCCTGGATGACATCCCGAATCCCCGACTGCGCAACCTAAAGGAGAAGACACTGCGCTACCGCTTCCGCATCGTATACGTGCCAGGGATGCGCAACAAAGCAGCTGATGCCGTTTCACGTCATCCGAGAGGCGACACCAACCCAGAAAAACTGTATCTCCCTGACGACAATGCATCAGTCTGCGACCACTCCATACCGTTGGTCCACCACGATATCCTTGCCGGCATACGCATGAGGGACGGTGACACATTAACGATTGAAGAGCCCGCATACCTCACAGCCCTAGATTCCCTTCCAACGGTCACCTGGGACCGTGTACAGGAATCTACAGCAAGCGATCCCGCCCTTCACGCGCTCACAGAGCTCATCGAACATGGGTTCCCGACATCAAAAGATGACATGCCACAACACCTCCGTGCGTACTACCACCTACGGAACGAGCTCATCACCTTCGACGGTGTCGCATTGTTCAAAGATCGTGTTATCATCCCGACGTGCTTGCGCCAGGGTGTCCTATCCGCATTACATTCGGCACATCAGGGTGTTTCCATGATGACTGCTCGTGCAGAGGCATCAGTGTACTGGCCAGGCATTACCGCAGACATACAGGCGACTAGAGATAACTGTGAGGATTGCCACCGCATGGCCCCTCCCAACCATCCGCCCCCCCCCCTACCCCACCCGTCTTGCCTGTTTACCAATTCCAGTCAATGTGTGCCGACTACTTCACTCACAAGGGCGCCCACTACCTGGTAATTGTGGACCGATACTCGAACTGGCCACTTATATCAAAGTCTACCAGTGGTGCCAAAGGACTAACTGACAACCTGCGCCGTGCATTTGTCACGTACGGAATTCCTGAGGAACTTGCCAGTGATGGTGGGCCAGAATTCACGGCAACCGAAACACATGGGTTCTTGAGAGACTGGGGTGTCCACCACCGACTGTCATAAGTAGCATTTCCACACAGCAATTGCCGAGCGGAAATCGGAGTGAAAACGATGAAGCGCCTGATTACTAACAACACGGGGACAAATGGAGACCTAGACACAGATGCCGTTCAGAAAGCAGTCCTCCAGTACAGGATTACTCCAGACCCAGTCACAAGAATCTCCCCAGCCATGTGCGTCTTCGGTCACCCGATCCGCTATCTCATCCCTATCCTTCCTGGGAAGTACAACCCCCACACCACATGGCGCGAAACCCTGAGATCCAGGGAAGAAGCCCTACGCAAGCGCCATGTCCGCATGATGGACACTTGGTCACAACACACTCGCCGTCTGCCACCCCTACGGGTTGGTGACCATGTTCGCATCCAGAATCAAACTGGCCCACATCCCACCAAACTGACCGGACCGGGACAGTCGTCGAGATAAGGCAGTACGACCAGTACGTGGTAAAGGTTAATAGCTCGGGCCGAGTATCGCTGCGCAATCGGAAATTCCTGTGAAAGTTCACACCGGTTACGACCCCGACAGAGCCGCAAAATATAACCTATGGTGGCATACCCCTTCAACCACCCGCAAGCGCGGCCCCGACCAAGCCGAAGGAGACTAACCGACACGTATCAACACCGCCTGACCCGCCTGCTGACCAACCACAACTGCTGGCTGACCGACATTACCCAACATCAGTCGATCAACCTCCCCCACTCACGCCTGTAAAGCCGGCCAACCACACTCGCCAGCTTATACACACAACGCCGAACGACCAAACTCCACTGCCCCCACCAGCAACACCAAGTCGTGTCAGACCTTCAATGCCAGCCGCTCCACCCCAACTAGCAAATCCCATCCCACCAATTGGTCTCTCCGTGGGCCGGCCACCCAGGACTGTCAAAACGCCCAACTGGCATGAAGACTATGATTTTTCATCTCATGATTAACATGTCTATATCCAATGTCGTAGAATGCTCGATCGACCTGATATTATATCAGACATTGCATTACTTTCATCAGTGTAATTATTGCTTTGTGTAACTTGACTAGTTTGAAGAATGTTTGATCAACCTATTATTAGACTAGATGTCATATTACCATCCTCATTACATTCATTTATCAGTATAATTTACAGAACTATCAGGCTGTTCAGTGAAGATTTTCCATTTTAAACTCAATGACCCAGTTAATTACTGTTCAAACTTAATCAGTCTCTTCCTAGCCGATCAAGACTTGGGAGGAGATAGAGAACCATGACTTATGAACGTCACCTGTGTGTGACACTGTGAACGTTGTAGAGCACACCCCTTGCTTGTAGCTCGTTTGTACATTGTTTACATGCCAAATACAAATGGAAATCGTTCCTATTTAGTCATTTCCGCTTTTTTTTTTTTTAATTTCATTTGCCACTTTACTTTTTATTTCTTCCTTAAGGTCTTCTTTTTTTATATACTTTCTGACTTCTTCAATTTCAATATCATATACTGTCAGTGTCATGTTTCTTCAAGACGGTTTCCTAGCATTCCACATATGGTTCTGTTATTTGATCTTCTTCTATCTCCTTTATTAATCATTTAACATCTGATATGCAACAGAATCACCTTTTTGGACACTATTCTATTTTCCTCTGGTCATACTCCTGTTTCTGCTATTAAGCCCTCATTCCACTAAGGTGTGGTTGCAACCTGTTCAAACATTCCTTTCATAATCTTGCACTGTATACAGTATACCTTCTAGTCCTTTCACTCATTACACTCATGTCTCAATGTTTGTAAATATTGTAACTACTACTACTGTTTCATACATCTTTATTCTTACAAGCAATGCCAAATCTCCTACTCTGTTACAGTCTCCATACTTCATAATTTCTTGCACCATGTATTCTATTTTTGCTTCCTTTTCACTTACGTTAAGACTAGGGTTTCCATTTTCGACGTAGGCCTACCATTCTCCTAAGTATTAACATTCCTTAACTGTGTGTATCCTTCAATTTCTAACTACTCCATTAACCTTGCTAACTTATGTTTTGTGCCTTATTAATACTAACACCGTTGACTTCTGTGGATTGGTGCTAAAAGTACAAATTTCTTGAGTTCTTTAAAACGGTAGGAGTTGATAGTGACTTTTCTACTTTGTATCTATTGTTACTTGGGAACATTATATCATCTACATAAATCAGGGTTTCTATTCTAATGTTTTTAATCAGATTTGCCGTCTTCTCACTTATAGTTTTAACTTTGTTCGTGACTAGCCATAGTTTTGATCCAAAATTGCTCCCTGATTCACATTTCCTTCTGTGGTAGTTTCTTCTACATATCTGGCAGGACTCTTAATTATCGATTTATCTTCCTCATTTAATTTATTTATCATCTGAGCATCATCTTTCCATGCCATCTTCCTCAATTCTTTAATACAGTCATGCAGTCTTTCAAGCATAGTTTATCGAATCATTTTACACCATCCCCAAACCATGTGTAGGCCTATATCGAGGTTCCTAAATAATTATTATAATCTATAAGTGCATTCAGTGTGATAAAGTGTTCTGCTGTTGATCTACCCTCCGTACCACCACGATGAAGTTTGCTTATCTTGTCATTAAATTCATCCTTAATTTTAATTAATCTTAGTTTCTCAGACATCTTATTAACCGTTTTCGTAATAAATAGTCCTCTTCTCTTGTCTATATCTGATCTGCTACCTTTAGACTTTCCCACTGATAATGTTTCTATTTCATCCCATTTATCAGGTATTTCTATTCACTTTTCCATTTCATTTATTATTTATCTTATGCTATTCTTCATGTCTTGACAAATGTTTTCATGATTTTATTGCTCATTTCCTGTCTGTCACTTGTATCATTTTTTATCATAGATAGTAGGTAATAGATAATTGGTAAGGGCACCAGCCACCCATTGAGATAGTACCACTAGAGAATTATTGGGTCCATTGACTGGCCAGACAGTACTACATTGGATACGTCTCTCTGGATACGGCTCATTTTCTCTTTGCTTACACATTATCACTATTATTATTACTAGCCAAGCTACAACCTTTGTTGGAAAAGCAAGATGGGTACCCTTGCGGGAACTTTTGCTGGTACCGCTCCTATATTGAAAGAATAGTATTTCTTCAATATTCTGATTGAGAATCAGTCATCCTGACCCATAGTGTTAAGAATAAAAAGGGACAGTGAATTTGTACTTCTCTACCCCTAGGGGTAAGAGCCCTTTTAGTTGGAGTTCCTTGATAGAGGAATCTCCCTATAGTTAATACTGAGGGGAGGTAACAACATTTGCTTGCAGGGGGTACACAAGTATGTGTCTCTTACTGTCCCTTTATAGCTTACTATCCTAAGCTATTTTAGTTAAAAGATGACTTTTGCATGTTGATTATATGTGAGATAATCCATTATATACTCATTCGGTTTTCCTTTCTTTACAGGAGGAACATCAGATGACTTGTGCTGCAGTCTTCTGCAAGGCCAAGAGTAAGTAATTTTACGGTCATAATACTTGCAGGTTTCATGCCCCCTGCAATATTATTTCCGAATCCCTACATTATTGGAACCTGCAGGTTTGCAATATATGTCGGACATTAATGTCCAAAGGTTTCGAGAATCCCACATCTACAGAGACTAGGGATACAGCTCGAGTCAAAATTACACAACTGGGTGAGAGGCTTCCAGAAAATCTCTCCGGGCCTTACCTACCTAATGATAGGATGCGTAAGCTACTATTTCCGAAAGCAAGTAAGGAAATAGTAGTGCCTCAGGCACCAATTACATCCCCCGACGGCCAGATAGCCTTTGGGAAGGAGGGCAGGAAGTACCCATGGGTAGAAGGAAAAAATGTTGTGTCGGAATTGCCTCCGCCTATGCCGGCTCTAGAGCCATTGACGTCGACATCTTCGTCTTCTACCCCTCTATTAGATAGAATGGAGCAATTATGTGCGCAAGTGAATAATCTAATAGAAAGCTTTCGTAAACAAAACGAAAAGCAGGAAGTAAAATACAAGATAGAGCCTCGCAAAGCTTCTCTTGTCGCTTCTCAAGGGTCATTCAAACGAACCATGGATCAAGACCTACCGACATGCTCCAAAACCAATCCCTGGAGGTTTGCGGAGCTGTTGCCGATTTTAAATGGTAAACTCTACATCTCGGAAAAGATGGGTGCTGTTCCTTTGGACAAAATCCAATTTTGAACAACCTTTGATGCTTTCCCTAATTGTTTTGTTCGACTGAGGTATGAACCAAAGTCAAGAAAAGAAACGGAATCGAAGGAGGTCATGATTCTCGACCATGATAAGGCACAGGCTATCTTGTAAAGTAGCCTGAAAAAGGCGTGTTACTCGGAGTTGAAGGTATTCTCACTGGATAATAGGCACCCTTCATATAAAACAGCAAGTTCAGGATGTTAATCCTTCTGAACATATGGACCTTGTTTCAAAAAGGGGTGTTCCTATTCTTGTCAGACCTGAAAGGTGTCCTTTGGCAACTTCCAGTCATTCACCCCCTCCCCTCCTATCTAGAATTCAAGTTACAGATAGTAATATACATCCTAGGAAAGATACATGTCGGACTAGATACAGTCCTAAATATCTTCATAGGATTGGCAGACTTAGTCACATAAAAACCAAGCCTAGAAATGGTTCAGGCAACAATGTACCTGGACGAGAGGCTGGGGTGGGCAGCACCCGATGTGGATGGTCTATGTGCATCCAAGGAAATGACCCGGTTCCCGGGACATCATGGATGCAAGATAAGCTTCTAGAAGTCTCGTTTCTCTCCAGCTCAAAGGTTTCAATGGCTGAAAAACCATTGAAGCCTGTGGTCACTTCAACTCTCCTTTCCCTTGGGAATATAAAAGGAGATCGTAAGGTCAGTCAAGAGACTCAGATAATCAGTCAGATTTCCAAGACGCTAACAGGGAGAAGCTCTGAACTCTCCCCAGTTCACAATAGTGACAGACCTAGTGCGAAGAGCACAGCGGAAAGATGCGTCAAGAGCCTGGAGAAAATACGCATCAAACGCTTGAAGAGATCTAAAAAGACCGATATCGGTCCCTCTTTAATCGCTTCTCTAACAAAAATCAAAGCCCGAAAGTCCCAAGACTATGCTGGTCCTGTCATGAGTGGGAAAGCTCTCTCCACACAGATCAGACTTCCTATGACTGATCTGGGACACCGAAGCGATAATGAGACATCGCAACCGACAATGCTAAGGAACGTCTCATACAGTCTATGTGAAGTTAACCATCCCTTTCTTAAAGGGATGGCACCTGTCAGCAGTTCATATACAATTTATCCACAATGTGACAGTTGATGCTCTATTTCGGTTCAAGCCGATAGAGTTGGAATGGTCCATGGACGCAGACCTATTCCCTCCCAGATGGGAACAAGTCCCGGAGCTGCAGATCGACCTCTTCATCACGAGCGTCTTCAAGAAACTACCTCGATATGTAGCCCCATACGAGGATCCTCTAGTGCAGTTTATAGACAGCATGTCTCGTATGGAAGGGATGGACTCAGGTATTCCCGTTCATCCCATCCAATCACCTGCTGAAGGTCTTCAACAGGCTTAGATACTTCCAAGGGGGAGTAGCTCTATAGGCTCCCAAGTAGCCCAAGAGCAATCTGTCTTCCTTAATGAAGAAACTGAAGCTGAGGTTGGCCCTAGTTCTGAACCTAGGTCTATTTCAGAAGGTTCAGAAATTAATTGCCTTCGTTTCATCACAGAGAACCCGAACCCTTCATTTCATGATTTTCTTGCCCTAGCGGTTAGAAAAAGATTTGGGATCTCAGAAGGCAATATAGAATTCTTAGAAGAATACAAGTCTAAGTCAACTAGAAGACAATATGAGCCTTCTTGGAAAAAGTGGATTGCGTTCGTGAAAGCAAAAGTACCGAAAGAAATTTCAATGAACTTCTGTTTGTCCTTCTTTGTCCACCTTCATAATCAAGGTCTGGCGGCCAACACGGTAACTACGTGCAACTCAGCCTTGACTAGACCTCTTCTATATGCCTTTCAAGTGGATCTGGCGAATGAAATCTTTAACAAGATTCCGAAGGCATGTGCAAGGCTTAGGCCTGCAGCACCACCAAAGCCCATCTCTTGGTCTTTGGACAAGGTTCTACATTATGCCTCATCGGTGAACAATGAAGAATGTTTCCTTAAGGATATAACCCAAAAGGTTATCTTTCTGTTTGCTATAGCCTCCAGGGCTAGAGTTAGTGAAACAGTGGCCCTATCTAGAGATGAGGGCCACATTCAGATCACAGAAGCGGGAGAACTGAATCTCTTCCCTGATCCAACCTTTCATGCTAAGAACGAGCTACCCACTAAGAGGTGGGGTCCCTGGAGAATCTGCCCTCTGAAGGAAGATGTCTCTCTATGTCCTGTAGAGTGTCTAAAGGTCTATCTTCGTAGAACTTCAAACTTCAGGGGAGGACAGCTCTTTAAAGGAGAAACCTCTGGATCAAACTTATCCCTGAAACAACTGAGGGCGAAGCTCACCTACTTTATTCGTAGAGCGGATCCTGACAGTACTCCCGCAGGTCATGATCCTTTCAAGAAAGAAATATAGTCTCTGTATTCGTTACGTGTATAATTCAATTGTCATGCTACATTCGTTTTACTGGTTAACTCATTTAGTCATTTATTAGGAATAAATGTCTATTAGAATGTATTGCATCCGAATTCGCTCGACAATTGCATGTATAAAATGCCAGAGTTCTTTGACTTACTAAAGTAAGTATTCTTCATATATTTGTATGCTCACAAACAATAGATATAAGAGACATTGATATGGATTCAGCAATATATACAAACTATGAGACTATTTGTATATTCAGTGTATACTTATGTTTGTTCATACAATATATGTTAACCTTGAGACCCCTTTTCTACTGTCTAGAACGACTCTTCCCTGTAGGGGGTAGGAAGCACTAACATTGTCTATGATTAGTTATGATGACAGATAACGGTAACGTCATTTGTCTCAATTGGTCCACATGACCATAGAAATGCTGTCCCAAGGTTAAGGCACTGATGAAAATTCACAGATACACTAATACTCTGGTATGCTTATGCTTCCATCAGGACGACATGGCTTGAGCCCAAAAAACGGATTTTGAAGCGAAGCGAAAAATCTATTTTTGGGTGAGATGGCTATGTCGTCCTGATGGACCCACCCATCTTTTCTAAAAAGAAAAGATCTTCACAGTATCCCTCCCAAAGTACTGTATCTGTAGCACCATGCTCAATGCTACAAGGAATGTCCGCCATCTTGGAGATGGCGCTGTTGTCAAACTTAATAGTAGTACGAGAACGGGGGTAACCTGGATACGGCTCCCCTTCTATTCTGCCACACCCCCCTCGAAGCGTAAACGCTATTAGAGGTGCAGATTGCTATGTGGCGTGTCAAGAATACGTCCTCTGATATAATGAGATATCCTTGAGTGAAAATTTAAGGATATTCGCGCCAGGAGTTAGAATTGTGGATACCTAAAGGTAAAATTCTCTGGGAATATCACTGTAGCACATATATCCCTTAGGGAGCTACTTTAAGGAACTTCCATCAAGACGACATGGCCATCTCACCGAAAAGTAGATTTTTCGCTTCGCTTCAAAATCCGTTATGTCAGCCTGTTCAACATAAAAACATTTGCTGCAACTTTGAACTTTTGAAGTTCTACTGATTCAACCACCCGATTAGGAAGATCATTCCACAACTTTGGTCACTGATGGAATAAAACCTCTAGAATATTGTGTAGACTGAGCTTCATGATGGAGAAAGCCTGGCTATTAGAATTAACTGCCTGCTTAGTATTACAAACAGGATGGAATTGTCCGGGAAGATCTGAATGTAAAAGATGGTTAGTTATGAAAAATCTTATGCAACATGCATAATGAACTAATTGAACGACGGTGCCAAAGATTAATATCTAGATCAGGAATAATAAATTTAATAGATCGTAAGTTTCTGTCCAACAAATTAAGGTGAGAATCAGCAGCTGAAGACCAGACAGGAGAACAATACTCAAAACAAGGTAGAATGAAAGAATTAAAAGACTTCTTCAGAATAGATTGATCACCAAAAAACTTGATAGACTTTCTCGATAAGCTATTTTTTTTATTTTTTATTTTTTTTTGTACAACTGAAGAAGACACAGACCTAATGTTTTTCTCAAAAGTAAATTTGCTGTCGAGAATCACACCTGAAATTTTAAAAGTCATACAAATTTAAAGAAACATTATCAATACTGAGTTTTGTTAGGATTCAACTTCATACCCCTTAATTTGCACTATGCACTCATTTTAGCTAGATCTCTATTAAGGGATTCAGCAACCCCAGATCTACTTTCACGGGATGGAATGATGCAAAGAGAGTAGCATCATTTGCATATGCAACAAGCTTGTTTTCTAGGCCAAACCACATGTCATGTGTATAAAGTATGCAGAGTAATGGGACAAGAACACTACCCTAAGGAACACCAGATATCACATTCCTATACTCACTATGGTGCCCATCAACAACAACTCTTTGAGAGCTATCAACATTAACCCTTTGAGATCTATTACTTAAAAAATTCAATAATGATGGTAAGAAACAACCCACCCACTCCCAACTGTTTCAGTTTGAAAACAAGGGCCTCATGATTAACACGGTCAAAGGCAGCACTAAAATCAAGGCCAATCATAAGAACGTTCTGACCACAATCAAGGGATTTCTGTGCAGCATTGGAAATTGTAAGAAGGGCATCACATGCTCCAAGGCCTTTATGAAAACCAAATTGCAAACTAGGGAATAGATTATTACCTTCAGCACTATTAAGACGTTTTGCTAAAAGACGTTCAAAAACTTTAGATAATATGGGAGTTGTGGAAATTGGGCGGTAGTCAGTTGAACTTCAGCTACCACAAACACATTTGCATAGAGGAGTAACATTACCAATTCTCCAACAAGTGCTAAAAGCTCCTCTTCTTGCTAACTTGCGTAAAATAACAGATAACTTTGAAACTAAGAAATCTGCTGTCTTTATAAAAGAAAGAAAGGAAAAATACCATTTGGGTCTACACTTTCATAAGCATCAAGGTCCATCAACAGAGCTTTAATTTCACGAGATCTAAACACTAAACTAGTTAGTTTAGCATCAGGAAAACAGGAATGAGGAAGTTCAATCTTTTCATTACTCTGTTTACTGTCATAAACATCAGCCAAAAGGGTTTCTTTTTCCTTTGGACAGTGAGTGACTGAGTCATCTGGTTTAAGTAAAGGAGGAACTGATGCATCTACACCAAAGAGTGCAGATTTAAGTGTAGACCACCATTTATGTTCCTGGTTTGTACCAGAAAGGGTTTCTTTTATGGTAAAATTATATTCCTTTTCAGTTGAGGCATAAACTCTCTGAGCAAAAGCTCGAAGCTGAGTATAGTTATTCCATGTCAAATTTGATCTGTTATCTTTCCAAAGATGATAGGCCTCCTGCTTCTCCAAATAAGCACGTCTACAATCATCAGTGAACCACGGTTTGTCTTTCACTCGGTACCTTAGCACACGAGAAGGGATACGCCTATCAATTATGTTGACTAGATTCTCATTCAAAGGGACAACAGGATCAACACTACTATATAATTGTGACCAATTCAAACACAAAAGATCATGCAAAATCCCATTCCAGTCTGCTTAAGATTTCATATAAATTTTACAAGAGTATGAAACATCAGGGACAGGCTGCTCAGTTTTCACTACTAATGAAATCAAGGCATGATCAGATGTCCCGACTGGAGAACCAACCTTACTAGTTATAATGCCAGGGGAGTCAGTGTATACAAGGTCCAAACAATTACCAGACCTGTGAGTAGCTTCACTTATGACTTGCTCACAGCCTGATTCAGAGGCAAAGTCTAAAACTCTTAAGCCATGGCGATCGGTAGGAGAGATAGAACTTAACCACTTCCTATGGTGAGCATTAAAATCACCAACAAAGACAAAAGAAGCCTTTCCATCGTCTTCTTGTAACTTAGCCATAATGGCAAGAAGACAATCAAAGATAGAATCATCCATGTCTGGATTCCGGTAGATCGAACACAAATAAAAGTTGTTATGCCTGCCACAAACTTTTATTGCCTGAATCTCATGACATCCACATTGATAGCAGGACTTGTGGGAAGCAAGGTACTAAGTCCTAATATACACCGCCATTCCCCTGGGCCTAGGGATGGCATCACGTTTCAACATTATTGGCTTCTTAAAACCAGTTATAAGGAGCTCAGATGAGTGCCTCATATCAGAAACCAAAGTTTCTGAGCACAAAAGAATATCATACTGTCTGGATGCAACTGTAAGTTCTAGAATATTTGCATGAAGACCCCGAATATTGCAATACAGAAGACGACATTGACGAAATCTAGGACGTCCTGGTCCTGGATTTCTCTCAATGTCTCCAGACAACATAAGAATTAATAGTAATAAAAAAAGAGACATCATACTTGAAAACTAGATTGACAAGAATTATAACAAAAACAATATGTACAGAATTATAAATAAAGTGATTGATCAAACCCATAGACTAAGTAAAATGTCAGAAAAACTGGTCAACATGGAGGAGCCGATATACCATGCAAGGCTAAATACCCTCCAGGATAGCCACTTCAACTGAAGGGAGGGCAGTAAGGATGGTTTTGAGAAAAAAAAAATCAGATAAGGAAAAGGCAACCTATTGATAAACCACCAGGCATCCACGACCCTTCTATCAAGCCTGCCCAACACACCATTTCAAAAAAACAAGAGGAAGAGAAAAAAAGAAGATAGGATAGTGTGCCCGAGTGTACCCTCAAGCAAGAGACTTCTAACCCAAGACAGTGGAAGACTATGGTACAGAGGCTCTGGCCCTACTCAAGACTAGAGAAAAATGGTTAAATTTTGGAGTGTCCTTCTCCTAGAAGAGCTGCTTACCATAGCTAATGAGTCTCTTCTACCCTTAGCAAGAGGAAAGTACACTGAGCAATTGCAGTAGAGTAATTGACACCTTGGGTGAAGAAGTGTTTAGTAATCTCATTGGTGTCAGGTGTATGAGGAAAGACGAGAATCTGTAAAGAATAGGCCAGACTTTTCGGTGTATATGTAGGCAAAGAAAAAAAATAAGCAGTAACCAGAGAGAGGAATCCAATGCATTACTGTCTAGGCAGTCAAAGGATCCAATAACTCTCTAGTGGTAGTATCTCAACCGGTGGCTGGTGTCCTGGCCAACCTACTACCTACCTACTTAGTCTTGCCTATCAAATGTTAAAGGCCGCTCATAAATGGCAGGGGCAAGGGACGGTGACATTGCCCTTTCGAACAGGACAATGCCCTAGAAACTGATCAGATATACATATGATCAGCGCCTAAGACCCCTCTTCACCCAAGCTAGAACCAAGGAAAACCAAGCAATGGCTGCTGATGACTCAGTAGATAGACGTATAAACTCCCCCAAACACCCCTTCCTAACCTCACAAGGGTGGTGAGGTTGCAGCAACCAAAAAAGAAAAAAAAAAACTAACAAGTTGGAGCGGGACTCTAACCCCAGTCTGGCGTTCACCAGTCAGGGACGTTACCACATCAGCCGCCACAACCTCTTCTTTACATAGGCTATCCTCCTCTGTCCTCGTACACCTGGCAACACTGAGATCACAAACAATTCTTCTTCTTTCAAGGGGTTAACTGCTGCACTGTAATTGTTCAGCGGCTACTCTCCTCTTGGTAAGGGTAGTAGAGACTCTTTAGCTATTGCAAGCAGCTCTTTTAAGAGAAGGACACTTGAAAATCAAACCAATGTTCCCAAGTCTTAGGTAGTGCCAGAGCCTCTGTACTATGGTCTTCCACTGTCTTGGGTTAGAGTTCTCTTGCTTGAGGGTACACTCGGGCACACTTTTCTATCTTATTTCTCTTTCTCCTTTTTTTTTCTTTTTTTTTTTTTTGATTTCTATAGTTTATATGTGAAAGATTTATTTCAATGTTGTTACCGTACTTAAGATATTTGATTTTAGATGTCAATTACCCCTATTGTAGTTTATTTCCTTCCTTTCCTCACTGGGCTATTTTCCTTGTTGGAGCCCTTGGGGCTATAGCATGCTGCTTCTCCAACTTGGGTGTGGAGAATGGCTCTTTATTTAATTTTGAGTGGGAACTTGCTGTTCCGGGAAAGTCTCCTCACGTCATGTATGCAAAGATCAGCGGGGATGGGGGCGGGGGGGGGGGGGGACGGTTAAGGAGCACTATACCTCAAGGCACAAACACCCTGTTAATAACTTTGATGACGTGGTTCACGAACCTTCACTCAGATAATAAAGTCTTCTTCGTTCAGAGACCTAAAACTCCACACGTGACTAAGTAATTAATAGATGGTCTACCTTATTTTTGTCAGTCTAAGGTCATCTACACAATTAGACTCTGTTTCGAATCCGTCCTAGTGAGCCCAGTGAGATGCTGGACAGGCATTTACGTTAACATAAACAAAAGCAATGGATAGGAGCAGAGATGTATTTAAATAAAGTTAAATGGGGATCTTCCCCTTCATAGCATTAAGTTAAAGAAGTGTACACTCGCTTATACCAACTTACCTAGACCTACATTGGATTATTCTCAACATCTTGGGTGCAACTAACTTGTACTAAACTATAGATTGGTAGAATCTTGAAATAATTGGGTTAAAGATACTTATGTATGCAATCTATTCTAATCTGTTTATCACAATAAAGAAGAGAATCAGAGTAACTCAATAATTATCTATTCAAATGGCAAAATTGATAAATGATTGATTGATTTAAAGTTTTCTGGCCTCCTGAAATTGCTAAATGAAATAGCAACCACAATTGAAAACACAAAACACTGAAATTAATAAACTGCATAAACACGTGGAATTGACCCTCAATCGGAATAAATAAAATAAAAATCTTATGGTATATAACTTATGCGGTAGGCTGCTGTGAGGTCCCAATATGTGGTCAGTGACCTCAAGCAAATACCGACAAATAAAACACAATTACATTAAATTCCACGCACGCAGCACGAAAAAAGTATAATGCCAGAACGTTACCTAAACTTAACTTAGAGACAAATAAAAACTTATCTAAAGGAAGAATGGCCATTAATTAAACTCACATAGGGTTGTAGTTTATCAAGTAATAATGATGACAATAATAATAACTGGATTTACTTCTTGGTGAGATGTCTTCATAACTTTACCTTTTTCAAATTTAATTTTTCCTATTATTCACTCGAAAGTCAATTAATTAATTTTGTCAGCTTGTCACTCCCCTTACGTATTACTTCTTCCAACTTGAATAGGTTTGTATAATAATGTTCAAATTATGTTTTTGATATCCTCAACATTTGATATTGTCACCCCATCATTATTTACGATGGCAGTCATAGTACACATCTTATGGCCATCTATATTTTTTTTTAATCCAAGAAAGTTGTTCAGAGAGGAAGCAGCAAACAAGATTCAAACCATGGTTGCCCACACCGAAACGAGGAAAATCGGAAATCTAAAACCTAATTAAAATGATTTTCAAGGTATAGAATGATGAAGATGAAGTAGTAAATGATTTGATTCAAAGAAATTGTTGCCTTGACCATATTCAAACCACAAAAGTGAAAATAATTCTGGTATTCAAGGAAAGTGATGCAGGTGGGACTACCCACTACTTGTTGAAATGTGATCGTGAAGTTCAGAAGGCTATTTATGATAATGGTGACAAATTTATGTTGCGATGGGGTACTTATAAACGTACGTGATAAGTACCATGTGATCACCTGCTACCACAGTCAGAGGTATGGACATTTTTAAAAAGATTGCAAGTTTGAAACTGATGTTAAAGTCTGTGGGAAATTATCAGAAAAACATTCCACCAAAGAATGTAATTCGGAACAATTAAAATGTATAAAGTACGCTTTAAGCAAACCAAATGGCCACACAGTCAATTCAAGAAATTGCGAAGCTTATGACTTGAAAATGAAAAGACTAGTATGAAATACTGACCATGGATACTAAGGTTGTCATAAACTGTGGCTATGTAAATATAAATCTGTTGGTAATAAACTATTCAAATTCAAAACTTGATAAATGAGAAACATTTGAACATACTGCCATTATCTCGAACATGGTTAAATAACTCTGACAAGGCTAAGATCACTGAAATTAACAAGCTCCCCCCTCCAACACACACGTTTTCTTTCATATACTATGAGGGCAGGTTTGGTGGGTAAGTGGCTCTTCATTCATAAGGGTTACTCAAATATCAAGATATTAAAAGGAACTAGTGTAACAAGTTTTGAATATATAGAAATAAACTTTGTGCAAAAAAAAAAAAATATCTATTTTAAGAGTTAACAAACCTACGTGAACAACTGCTAGCATCTTCTTTGAAGAATTCAGATGTTTATCATAAAAAAAAGGAAATAGTTACTTGTGGAGACTTCAATCTCTGGATGGATGACGCATCAAATATTTATGTTTCAGCCTTTAGTGAGTTATTGGAATCATATCAACCGTTGAATAATGTTGAGCGTGCAACTACTTTGTCTGGGCATATGTTAGACCTAGTTTTAAGTGATAGAATGAATAACAGTGTATCTTATATAATTGTCGAAAAGAAGCATACTATGTCCCCTGTGCACAAACTTACGATGTTTAGACTATCTCTACAGAAACACGAAATGGTAAAGAAAATAAACTTAGACATAAATCAGACTTCTCTCCTTTTGTATTTATTGAAGAAGTTACAAAGAAAATAAATGATGCTATCAGCTTTCCCTGCAATCATGATAACCAACGTTTGTTAGGCGCTAAGTGTGTTCACTACCTTTTGACCATAGATGATATGGTTAGTAAAAGTTAATTTGATACCATATGTCCACTAATTGAAAAGACTAATTGTTAAAGGCCGATCTCCTTGGTTTGATGGGGAGACTTTAGAAAAAAGAGGGTAAAAAAGACGTAAAGAAAGAAAGTACAATCGGTTAAAAACTGAAAGTACTTGGGTAGAATACAACACTGCAGTGTGGCAATACAATTACCTACTAAGAAGGAAAAGGTGAATACTATAAGAAAGAGACCCACGAAGCAGCAACAGACATAAATACATTATATCGTCTCCTAAATGGTATAATGAGAAATGTAAATGAAAAAAAGGCTACAGTGACTAGTAACTAGCAAATATTTTTTTTTTTTTTTTTTAGAATTCTCTAAAAACAAAATAGAAAATATAATTAGGTCATTTACAAATATTCAAAATCAGATTAATGCTGCACCAGATACACAGATAAAACTAACGAGATTCAATAATATAACACAAGACGATGTCACCAGGATTATCAAGAGAGCAAAAAGAAAAAAAGAAAAAGAAAATGTACAATCGATCTAGTGCCAATATCTGAGGTAACAGGAGAAAGAAACTTTTCTAGTTTAGGTGGTATAATTACGAGAATAGCAGATACAAGCATCGAAAAGTGTAAGTTTCCCAAATCTGAGAAAATTGCTATAGTCGCCCCGGTTCTGAAAAGTACTATAGATTATCAAGAATTAAGCTCAAATCTATCTTTTATTTCAAAAGTGCTTGAATATGTAATTCTTGAACAACCAATTAGTCACTTAGATGAAATAGAAGCTTCGCCATACAAACAGTTTGCTTACAGAAAATTATATTCTATGGAGACAGCCATCTGTCATGTTGTAAATCATATGCTGGAAAGGATGGATGAAAACAATGTGGTATTTTAATATTACTTGATCTACGTGCTGCTTTTGATAGAGTTGTGCATGAACTGCTACTTAATGATATACGGTCCATCGGTATCGAAGATCAAGCTTTTGAATGCCTAAAAGACTACTTGGTTGACAGAAACTACTGTGTGTAAATTGGAAACTATTATTAATCATATGAACCTTTAAACAGAGGGGTACCTCGGGGGAGGGTACTGGGCCCAATCTTATTCTATATCTATGCTATTGGTCTGTCGAAAATACTACAAAGGCATGGTGTGAAGTTCAAACTATTTGCAGATGATACACAATTTTATTTCTCCATAAATGATGTAGACGACATTACTGAAACTCTAAACCAAATTCTTGCCAGTGTTAGGAAATGGAGGATAATTAAACAACTAGAATTAAATGAAAATAAAATCTAATTTATGGTGGTCGGAAAGAAAAATAGCGTAAGAAACTTGGGTGATATTCAAATAAACATAAATAACAACTCTGCCTCGATATCTAGTAAAGTTCGTGATCTAGGCGTATGTCTTGACTGTAACTTGCCTGTCAATGCCCTTATAAACAATGTGAAAACTTCTGGTTATCATCTTAGAAACATTGCTTATATATATATATATATATATATATATATATATATATATATATATATATATATATATATATATATATATATATATATATATATATATATATATATATCATGTATTAACGTAACTTTTGCTTTAATCTTGGTCAGCCTTGTTTCTGTATTTTTTGTTTTATGAAAATTTAGTATAATATTTTAATTTTAAGGCTGTAATTGTAAATTTAAAGTTTTTTTTTTCTGTTGAAGTGCTGCTTTAACCTCCTTCCCACTCATTCAAAGATTTATAAGTATCTACTTTAACGCTTTTGAATAGGAACGATTTCCATTTGTATTTGGCATGTAAACAATGTACAAACGAGCTACAAGCAAGGGGTGTGCTCTACAACGTTCACAGTGTCACACACAGGTGACGTTCATAAGTCATGGTTCTCTATCTCCTCCCAAGTCTTGATCGGCTAGGAAGAGACTGATGAAGTTTGAACAGTAATTAACTGGGTCATTGAGTTTAAAATGGAAAATCTTCACTGAACAGCCTGATAGTTCTGTAAATTATACTGATAAATGAATGTAATGAGGACGGTAATATGACATCTAGTCTAATAACAGGTTGATCAAACATTCTTCAAACTAGACAAGTTACACAAAGCAATAATTACACTGATGAAAGTAATGCAATGTCTGATATAATATCAGGTCGATCGAGCATTCTACGACATTGGATATAGACATGTTAATCATGAGATGAAAAATCATAGTCTTCATGCCATTTGGGCGTTTTGACAGTCCTGGATGGCCGGCCCACGGCGAGACCAATTGGTGGGATGGGATTTGCTAGTTGGGGTGGAGCGGCTGGCGTTGAAGGTCTGACACGACTTGGTGTTGCTGGTGGGGGCAGTGGAGTTTGGTCGTTCGGCGTTGTGTGTATAAGCTGGCGAGTGTGGTTGGCCGGCTTTACAGGCGTGAGTGGGGGAGGTTGATCGACTGATGTTGGGTAATGTCGGTCAGCCAGCAGTTGTGGTTGGTCAGCAGGCGGGTCAGGCGGTGTTGATACGTGTCGGTTAGTCTCCTTCGGCTTGGTCGGGGCCGCGCTTGCGGGTGGTTGAAGGGGTATGCCACCATAGGTTATATTTTGCGGCTCTGTCGGGGTCGTAACCGGTGTGAACTTTCTCAGGAATTTCCGATTGCGCAGCGATACTCGGCCCGAGCCATCAACCTTTACTACGTACTGGTCATACTGCCTTACCTCGACGACTGTCCCGGTCCTGTCCCATTTGGTGGGATGTGGGCCAGTTTGATTCTGGATGCGAACATGGTCACCAACCCGTAGGGGTGGCAGACGGCGAGTGTGTTGTGACCAAGTGTCCATCATGCGGACATGGCGCTTGCGTAGGGCTTCTTCCCTGGATGTCAGGGTTTCGCGCCATGTGGTGTGGGGGTTGTACTTCCCAGGAAGGATAGGGATGAGATCGCGGATCGGGTGACCGAAGACGCACATGGCTGGGGAGATTCTTGTGACTGGGTCTGAAGTGTTCCTGTACTGGAGGACTGCTTTCTGAACGGCATCTGTGTCTAGGTCTCCATTTGTCCCCGTGTTGTTAGTAATCAGGCGCTTCATCGTTTTCACTCCGATTTCCGCTCGGCAATTGCTGTGTGGAAATGCTACTTATGACAGTCGGTGGTGGACACCCCAGTCTCTCAAGAACCCATGTGTTTCGGTTGCCGTGAATTCTGGCCCACCATCGCTGGCAAGTTCCTCAGGAATTCCGTACGTGACGAATGCACGGCGCAGGTTGTCAATTAGTCCTTTAGCACCACTGGTAGACTTTGATATAAGTGGCCAGTTCGAGTATCGGTCCACAATTACCAGGTAGTGGGCGCCCTTGTGAGTGAAGTAGTCGGCACACATTGACTGGAATGGGTAAACAGGCAAGACGGGTGGGGTAGGGGGGGCGGATGGTTGGGAGGGGGCCATGCGGTGGCAATCCTCACAGTTATCTCTAGTCGCCTGTATGTCTGCGGTAATGCCGGGCCAGTACACTGATGCCTCTGCACGAGCAGTCATCATGGTAACACCCTGATGTGCCGAATGTAATGCGGATAGGACACCCTGGCGCAAGCATGTCGGGATGATAACACGATCTTTGAACAATGCGACACCGTCGAAGGTGATGAGCTCGTTCCGTAGGTGGTAGTACGCACGGAGGTGTTGTGGCATGTCATCTTTTGATGTCGGGAACCCATGTTCGATGAGCTCTGTGAGCGCGTGAAGGGCGGGATCACTTGTTGTAGATTCCCGTACATGGTCCCAGGTGACCGTTGGAAGGGAATCTAGGGCTGTGAGGTATGCGGGCTCTTCAATCGTGCATGTGTCACAGTCCCTCATGCGTATGCCGGCAAGGATATCGTGGTGGACCAACGGTATGGAGTGGTCGCAGACTGATGCATTGTCGTCAGGGAGATACAGTTTTTCTGGGTTGGTGTCGCCTCTCGGATGACGTGGAATGGCATCAGCTACTTTGTTGCGCATCCCTGGCACATATACGATGCGGAAGCGGTAGCGCAGTGTCTTCTCCTTTAGGTTGCGCAGTCGGGGATTCGGGATGTCATCCAGGGATCGGTTCCCCAACACCTTTAATAGTGGCTTATGATCTACCGCAATAACCAGGTGTGAGCACCCGAGGACAAAGTAGCGTGATTTGTCAAGGGCATCGGCTACCGCCAGGGCTTCCCCCTCTATCGCGGCATACCTGGATTCGGCTGGGTGCGTGAAACGACTCCCGACTAGGGTCACCTTCCAACCTTCGTGGCAGCAGAATGGCTTGTCTGTTGGGCATTAGCAATGTTTTTGGAATAGCCAGAACCCGATGCCTTCTTTAGACCAATCTGTCGCAAGGCATGTCGGCTTGGTTTTGTCGAAGATGCGCACCCCGTTGGTAATTTCATCTACAATGGCCTCTTTAGACGCTTGGAATGCGCTTTCAAGATCGTCGGTCCACGTAAATGCCTTGTCGGGTTTCAGTAGCTCGTGGAATGGGAGCATGCGCTCAGCCATACTGAAAGCATAAGACACTTGGTTTACTAGGCCAAACCACGATCGAGCGTCGGTAATGTTCTTCGGGCGTGGGAAGTCTGATATTGCCTGCAGGTATTTCGCACAAGGGCGCACACTGTCCATTGAGATGGTGAAGCCGGCGAATTCTACCTCGCGACAGCCAAACAAAAATTTGTCGGGATTGAGGGTGATGCCGTTTCTCCCGCAGACGTCGAGCCAAGTGACTGCCTGGTAGAAGCTTTCCTCAATAGTGTCGGCCCACAGTAATGTGTCATCAACGCATTTCGTCATGTCACGGACGTCGGATACTATCTCATCATATCGCCTTGAGTAGCCATCGCCTGACGCGGCATAGCCTTGTGGGGCGACACAGTATCGATATCTGCCCCAGGGTGTGATAAAGGTGGTCATGTGGCGGTCCTCCTTGTGCAGTGGTACACTGTGGTATCCATTCCAGGCATCGAACACTGTTTTTAGTTTCCCCGGTGGGACACAACGGGCCTGATGAAAGGGCGATTGGGTGTGGTGTGTTTCACGAGTGGCATGAGCATTGAGAGCCTGAAGGTCTACCGTCCGTCTAGGCTTCCCCGTCTTCTTGGCGCAGACTACCATTCTGTGGCACCATGTCACCGGCTCTCCTACGGGCACTGGCTCGATAACTCCCATTTTGACGTCTTGGTCCAGACCTGCTTTCACGGTTTCTTGCCAGTGTAACGCTACTGGAATGGGGGTGTGATGGGCAACGGGCTTAGCATCTGAGTCAACCATCAAGCGCATCGGTGGGCCCGCCATCATGGGGAGGGGCTGGTGGACGCACGTGTTGAATGTGCTGGAGGCATAAAGTTCCTTCAGGTATCGTTGAATGGCCTCCCTGTTACCTTCTGTGGCCGGCATGGGGATAGACGTAGGTTTAGGTGGGGGCGCCGTGCGCCGAGGACAATTGCATTGAGATGTCACTCCATTGTCACATGTATCATTTTGCGGTGTACAATTGTCTGTGGTGGCCGCACTGCACGACATCTCACCCAGTGTGGGGAAATCTTTGGAGATTATGCCAAGATCGACGCAGGCGCTGCGTGACAAGAACACTCTGTCGGTCGAATCCGTGACATACACTATTTGCCGAGATTCGGTTTGCGGATCTCCGGCGTGTGTTCCGCAGAATCGGACGATGGCTGCCCCTAAGATACGGATATCTTGTTTATTCGCAGCCTTCATTCTCATCGAGACCGGGAGCAGGTCCGCGGTCGTCAGGCCCATCTGCTCGATAACGTTAACCCCGACCAGACAACTCTGGCAACCGGTATCGGCCATGGCAGGGAGTGTTGCAGGTCTTGCGCGCTTGACCGGTCTGAATCCCAGGGCGAGGTAATCCCCTGCATGGATGCTGAGTCGGAGGTTTATGAACGGCTGCGGTTGGGAGTTCCGCCTGAGCCATCTGTCGCACATGTTGTCATACAGGTGGTGATCTAGTGCTAGCAACTGTTCACCGTCGATCGTTCGGATATCTGACATGGCACACAGCTCTACGAATGCTGCCGTCTGTTCGTCGCATGCGTCTGTGTTGGCAGATTCAGCCACCAATTTACTCCGGCACATTCGCTCTATGTGGTTATCGCGATTACATTTGCGGCACTTTCTACTGTAAGCCGGGCACTCAGTCTTCCTGATTCGCCAGGGCGCATTCTTGCCATGGCCCTTCTCACCCCAGTACCCGCAAACAGCTTGTCTGCCACCGTCACTTGCATCCGTCTGACGTGCATCGCCCCTGTTTACCACGTTTTGGCGCTTGATGCGGCGATAGGAGTTAGTGACAGCCTCCGCGCCATGACTGTGGGTGTCCAGCAATCGGGACGCAGACTGCTTACCAGACTCTTTCGCTTCGATGAACCTGATCGTTTCCTCCAGCGACATCTCCTGCCGCTGGTCGCTAAGTAGATCCAGCTGGATGTCCTGGTCAGCGATACCTCGTGCAAGCACATCTTTGATCACGTCGTCCGCAAAGTTTACGTTTAGTCCACATGTGCACCTCCTGACGTATTTGCACGTGTTTGCTTGGGCCTTCACGCGGGCGTGAAATGCCCGTATCGGTTCCTCGTGGCCCTGTCGCATGTTTGAGAGAGCCGCCCGCGCCACCATTGCGTTCTCCCCGCGCACCGCGAGGGCTTTTATCGCACTAAGCACCGCATCCTCCGATTCGCCTACCAGGCTCCTTCCCGCAGCGCTGGTAATGTCCTTGCGTAGGCTTTCCTCACAACATTCAAGGAGCTGTACTACAACATCATCCCCTTGGAGCCCGGTTCCCTTGCGGTATTCGCCCAACGAGTTAGGAAATAGTCCCACTCCCCACTCGTGCCGGCCGCTGATATCGATGGGCGCTTAAGTTTTTCAACCCTGGTGCTTGGCGGGTGGTATTGAGCTACTGGGCCCTGGGCATGAGTCGTTGTGTGTGCGTTCAGGAGCGCTGCGGTAATGATGGGCTCTGTGGATGCCTCGGTTCGATAGGTGCATCCAGGCACTGGGCAACCAATGCTTTGTGCGGCCATTTTGCTGCTTATCACTGTGAATTACCTACTAGGGAATAACTGACAGAGTGAATCACTTTAATCACTGCAAACCATTTGGATACTACTGACCTTTTGAGTCCTTTTTGCTGTATTCATGTTCTCCACAGGTTTGCAGGTTTGTTCATATCGTGGTGTAGGGACACACAATCAGGTAGATCCAGTAACAGTCTTAACTTTAATACACAGTAACACTGTTCTTGACAATTCCTGGTTGCATTAGATTCAAGTCCATTCACTTTAGTTATGGCCACGTTTAGTTTACTCTTGGCTGGCACTAGTCACCACATTATCACTGAGCTCGTTGCATCACTTACAATAATGTCTTTTAACAATGATTTCTCCCTCGGATCGTTTGTACATAAATAGGAACGATTTCCATTTGTATTTGGCATGTAAACAATGTACAAACGAGCTACAAGCGAGGGGTGTGCTCTACAACGTTCACAGTGTCACACACAGGTGACGTTCATAAGTCATGGTTCTCTAGCTTTGTTTCTTTTCTGTGTTTTTTCGAGTCCTTGGTGGGAAGTGACACCTGAGGTTACTTGTGAGGAACTCGATTGCTGAAGAACCAGTTGGAGCCCAAGGTTTCCAGGACCTACTTCAGCAGCTGGTTTGTGTGAGCCTTTTGAGGATTGCGCCACCCACTGTTGACGGCTTTTTGCAGGTGCATTTCGGCCATCTGCGGTGTCTTGCATTGCCTTCTGATTCTCTTCTGCGGTCCGCACCGCCGAAGCTAGAATACCGGATTTCAAGGTGGACCCAGGAGAGACTCCTCCATCGATGCATCCTCGTCCTGACCAGCTGCAGGAGCCTTGGAGTTCGTGGTGTCAAGTAAGGTGACAGTTGCCAAGTAGGAAAGACAATTTGCCTTTTTTTTTCTTTTTGGATTGGGGCTACGTTTCCCTGCCTTTGGTGAGGAGTCCTGCGGAGCTGTACTCCCTACAGTAGCAGAGTGCCTGTGGAGCCGCTACCTTGTTGAAGAGTGTAGAGTTTCCCGTCGGGGGATTTTTCTTAACAACCAATAGTGTGTGGTTAATTTACTAAATGTTTGACTCTCTCTCGTTGGGAGTGTGGTGTTTCCCGTTGGTGTATTGTTAATTATTGATTGGTTAAATGTTCATGTTGTTAATTGTTAATTATTAATTGTTATTTGTTTAGTGTTAAGTTGTTAAATTGTTAGGTAGTCACAAGGTTGGCTTTTCTAAAAATTGTTGTTAATAAATATTGTTAAGTTTTCCCAGATGTTTTCGTTTCCACTGACCAATTTTTATGTCGTATATTATGAAAATCACTGACCTCTTATCGTGCAATAAGAACTTGCACCACGGCATGACAAGGGTTGTAACATATATATATATATATATATATATATATATATATATATATATATATATATATATATATATATATATATATATATATAAATATATATATATATATATATATATATATATATATATATATATATATATATATATATATATATATATATATATATATATATATATATATATATATATACACACACATATATATATATATATATATATATATATATATATATATATATATATATATATATATATATATATATATATATATATATATATATCACAAGCACACGTGATTTCAATCAATGTAAATATCACCCACGAATGGCATTTAATACCGAATTCCATCTTGGGAATATATATCCACTTGGAATTCATTTTATGGTAACAGCTTCTGGCCGGGTGGAAATTCGAACCCCCACCTGTTCAGCTGGAAACCATGCCCCCCACCTGTTCGGCTGGAAACCATGCCTGCAGGGACTCTACCGGTTGAGCTATCAAGAGAGAATATCTCTCTTGATAGCTCAGCCGGTCTCTCTTGATAGCTCAGCCGGTAGAGTCCCTGCAGGCATGGTTTCCAGCCGAGCAGGTGGGAGTTCGTATCTCCACCCGGCCGGAAATTGTTACCATAAAATGAATTCCAAGTGGATATATATTCCCAAGATAGAATTCGGTATTAAATGCCATTCGTGGGTGATATTTACACACACACACACACACACACACACACACACACATATATATATATATATATATATATATATATATATATATATATATATATATATATATATATATATATATATGTGTGTGTGTGTGTGTGTGTGTGTGTGTACCCGGATGAACATTCTGTAGAGAAACTTGTGATAAACTGTATTATTACCAGGATTGACTACTGTAACTCCATCAACTACAAATTATCAAAATTGCAACCTAAGATATTACAAAACATGATAAACAGAGGAGCAAGTCTGATAAAAGGTGTCCCACCTTGACAAAGGATCACTCCTATACTAATAAATTTACACTGGCTGCCTATTAAAACCAGAATTGAGTTTAAAATATGTACAATAACCCATCAAGTTGTCAGAACCGGACGTCCAAACTATTGTTACATATTACGCAGCCAACAAATCGTGTTGACACGAGAATAGTTACAGATGGTTTCAAATTATTGAAACCTAGATATATGTCTACTGTAGGCTCCAGAACCTTTAAATATGCGCCCCCGAGACTATATAAAAAGCTCCCACTAGACATTCGAAAGACTGAAGATATAAAGGCTTTCAAGAGAAAACTGAACACATATTTGTTCGGTAGGTTCTTCGATAGTGTGAAATGTTGAATGTTTTCGAACGAATGTGATAAAATGACTGCGAAGGTCCTGTGGAGAGTAGGACCAGAAATGTAGCCCTTAAAGTAAGTAAGTAAGTAAGGAATACCACTACCTTTCTTTTCACTTTATCTACTGTTTGTATTGCCTTCGTTGCATTTTCTCTGGCATTTTCTTCTATGTTATACTTATCTATAGATTTTTTTTAACTTCATGGAGTCATCTGGTATCTAAATTATTTTCCATTCATTCTAATCTTCTTTATTTCCCTTTTCATCTTCATCGATGTTCTTATTATTTTTTCATGAACCTTTTTTAGCGACTTTTCCACTGCATTTCTCCCTTATCCTATTAACCATTTCATGATACATTTTAAACTTTTCTTTTATGGCCCCCATACCTTTGGTGATATCAAAATCGTCTTGCAGCTTCAGTCTCTTCTTTGAATCTTTTAAGTCCAGAACTCTTCTCTTCTGGTTATTCTGCTTATTTCTTGTTCGCCAGTCCATTTCAATTATCATGGTATTGTGACCTGTGTGTATATTCCTATCTGTTATTCTGTAGGACATTACTCCTTTTTCTTCATCTACGTGGATCGTTTTAACTCATCCCCATCATTCTTTTTTTAATTTTTTCCATAGTGTATACGTATACGTTTTTCATTTTCACATATCGCCTCTTTTCCTCTATCTTTATCATGTGTATTAAGAATAATTAAATTCACATTTTCTACCACTATATAGGCATTCTCTCACCTATTGAGACTTCTGCCCTGTCTCCTCTACTACTTTACAATTAAAATCTCCCACTATTAATCATCGTTATCAACATCTCCTCCTACGCCTATTGACGCAAAGGGCCTCGATTAGATTTCGCTAGTCGTCTCTATCGTGATCTTTTAATTCAATACTTCTCCATTCATCATCTCCTGCTTCACACTTCATAGTCCTCTGCCACGTAGGCCTGGGTCTTCCAACTCTTCTAGTCCCTTTTGGAGCCCAGTTGAACGTTTGGTGAAATAATCTCTCTTAGGGAGTGCGAAGAGCATGCCCAAACCATCCCCATCTACCCCTCATCATAATTTTATCCACTTATGACACTCGAGTAATCTCTCTTATAGTTTCATTTATAATCCTGTCTTGCCATTTAACTCCCAATATCCTTCTGAGGGCGTTGTTCTCAAATCTACTAAATCTATTGGAGATTGTTCCATTGTCATACCATGACTCATGTTGATAGAGTAACACAGATCTCACTAAACTGATATATAGTCTGATTTTTATATGTAATTTCAGGCGATTTGATTTCCAAATTTTACTTAACCTAGCCATTGCCTGATTTTCTTTTTTCAATCTTTCACTAAACTCTAATTCTAAAGACCCTGTATTGGAGATCATAGTTCCTAAATACTTAAATGATTCTACCTCATTAATCCTTTCTCCTTCCAATGATATTTCATCTTACATTGCATGCTCCGTTCTCATCATCTCTGTCTTTCTTCTATTCATCTTCAGTTTAACCTCATGAGATATTTCATGCATTCTTGTAAGCAAGCATTGCAAATCCTGTGGTGTTCTGGTAACAAGGACAGCCTCATCAATATACTCTAGGTCTGCTAAATTCCTATCACCAATCCAGTCCAATCCTTCTCCACCATCTCTGACTGTTCTAAGCATTACAAAATCCACGAAGAGGATAAACAACATAGGTGACAACACATTCCCTTAGAGTACTCCGCTCTTCACTGGAAGTTCATTTGATAAGACTCCGCTAACATTAACTTTGCACTTGTTATGCTCATGAACAGACTTAATCAAATCTACATGTTTAAAAGGAATTCCATAATAACGCAGGACTCTCCACAAAATTGGCCGGTGTATACTATCAAAAGTTTTTTCATAGTCCACAAATGCCATCAAAAGGGGATTTCTATATTCTACACATTGCTGTACAACATGTCTCAAAATGAAAATTTGGTCAGTGCAACTTTTACCTTTTCTAAACCCTGCATGCTCATCTCTCAGCTTTTCATCAATCGTTCTCTCCAGTCTCTTTAGATTAAGCATTGCATATATTTTCATAACGACTGACGTAAATGTTATGCCTCTGTAATTATTGCAATCAGTCAGGTCTCCTAATTTTTTTTTCACCAACCCTCCTAACTCCCATTCATCAGATTTCGCCTCTTCATGCCACATTCTACAAAATAATTTAATTTGCGGCCAGTAACATCTCGGCAGTTATTCCATCGTTTCCCGGGGATTTCCATCTCTATAGTTTTTTGAGGATAGCTTCGACTTAAAACACACTGAATTCATTCATGGGCACATCAAGGTCTTCATCTGCTTCAGATATATCAATCAAATTATTCCCTTCATATTTCCTATTCATAACAGAGCCATCTCTCTTTTTGATGGGTATACATTTCTTCTTCTTTGCCCCAGTCGAGATTTCAGTAGTAATTCTGCGAGCGATTTTTACACCATAACAACTTCCTGGGGTCATAGCTTTGTCAGTCTCATCTGCTTTACTGTGTAAATATTCTCTCAAGTCATTCCTGTCTTTTCTTTTGACCTCACTATCACTACTGGAATAATTAGCACGCTCTACCTTTTAATTTTTCATTTCTTCCTCGAAAACTTTCTACAACCAATTTCTGTCTTTGTCTCCTTTTTATAGTATCCTAAGTATCATTTGATATCCATGGCCTTCCCCTTGTAACTGTGTGTCCCAAGACTTCACTACCAACTGACTGATATATGTTCTTAATATCATACCATTCTTCATTAATTGTCTGTTCTTCTCGTCTCTTAAAATCTCTAAGACTGAAAATCGATTCCTACATTTAATTGCAAATATTCCTCTGTGCTCTTCTTCTAAAAGCTTATTTGTATCAAACTTAGGTATTCTATCTATTTTTCTGTTGGGTTCTTTCAATCTTAATTTCAGTGTGGTAATGAGGAGCTGGTGACCACTACCAATATTGCACCTTTATAGCTTTTTACATTTCTCAGAGTCCTTCTTCTCTCTTTATTAATGGTAATGTGATTTATCTGATTTTTGTAATTGCCAAATGATGAAGTCCATGTATACTTGCGGATGTTCTTGTGTTGAAAAAAAGTACCTCCGAGGACAAGATTTTTTCTAAACAGAAACTTATGAAATGTGCTCCATTTTCATTTGTAACTTCGCCAAGACCCTCGACACCCATCACATTCTCTATCCCTTGATTATTTCTTTCAACTTTAGCATTGAAGTCGCCAGTCACAATTTTCATATTTCTCTCGGGGATCTCATCTATTACCCTCTGCAGTTTTTCATAGTATTCATCATTCTTTTCTTCAGAGGAATCATTTGTTAGGGCAGAGCAAACTATAACACTGCTTTGATTTGAAATTTGCTTATAACAATCTACTATTATAGCTTTCCAGTCGGTTTATGCCTTTTCTGCTCTTGGTATCATCATCATTCCTACCGCTTCTCTTCCAACTCCATCTGATCTTCCTGAGTAGAAATATATATTACCTTGGTCTAAAGTTTTCTTACCAATCCCCTTACAACGTCTTTCACTTAGGGCGAAAATATCCTAACTATATTTCATAAATTCACTCTCCACCTGCTTTAACTTTCCAATCTGATTCATGGGTCTAACATTCCAATAACTTATTTTCAATTTTTCTGTAGTATCTATAAACCGGGAGATTCTTAGCACCGCTACGCCCGGGACTAGGGGCCATTCTGTCATCTTCTCTTTCCATAAACTGACTAAATCCATAGAGGATTCATTGGCTAGATACATCAAAGGATAGCCAGTTCCTTGTGATGCGCAGTGCCTATCTAACTAAGGCAAGTGACCCCTGCCGGTCCATGCTAATTCTAGTAAGATCAACCACCAGGCATCAGGAGAAAAAGCCGAGGAGACAGTTTTATCTTCACCTTAAACACAATCTATCACCCTGCTGCCAGTGACTTCATCGAGATTTAGGGGGTCATTTCTTCTACACCCAAAGCTTTCATTACTCCACCAATTTGCTCATCTGCTTATACAAGTATGACCGTCGGCAAACATGGATTGCTAAGATATACCGCCTAGCAATGTGAATGTCATCTTTTTTTTCCATGAATGACTAAAGCCATAGAGGATTCATTTGCTAGATACATCAAAGGATAGCCAGTTCCTTGTGATGCGTAGTGCCTATCTAAGTAATATTTTTTTCTAAATTTCTATCTGCTCTCTAGACTTCTTTAATTACTTTATAGATTTTATCCTCGGTCCTCTTACCTTCTTGTGGAGCGTACAATAAACCTAATCTAATTTTGATGCGTCCATTCTCCATTTTCATCAAGAATGCTTCATGAGTCTCATGATCTATCTTTTCACTTCAGTTGCTACATTTCTCAGTTCTTCTTCAATTCCCATCATTACTACCCCGTCTGTGTTTCTGTTATTATCGTAAATGTTATATCCTTCAATTTCAATTTTTTCTTCTTTCTCTAAATACTGTACGTTTCAATTGTCAGACAATAACTCTTACATCATATGTATGTATGTATTTATGTATGTATGTATGTGTGTATGTATGTATGCATGTATGTATTCATAATGAATGACGTAAGCACGTAATTGAGTATTTTATGAGTTCGTGACAAGAAATGAAATATTTCATATCTAGGTGAGTAAGTACATGCATGTAGTGGAATTATTCGTAAATTTCATTCATTGATAAGAAATAGAGAGACAAATGATTTTAGATGTAATTGTGAAGGAATAGATTAAATCACAGAGAGATGTAAGAGTGAACGAGAGTAGGTAGGAAGTGTTGTTAGAATTTTGCTGAGTACCATTCCGCTATTGTTCTAGAATATTCGTATTGCTCATAATGACACACTGGGACACGCACTAGAAGACTGCGAAACAAAGTAACTGTCACGTGATTGAGGAGAAGCTCGACACACCCAGATTAGCGTATAAAACCTCTGCAAACAGGCGGTCGTCCGAACACATTCCACAACTGAGATTTTCAGTGCTCTGACCGTGGACTTTCTGACCCGTGTTAGCGAGTTTGAATTTGCGAATTTGATTTGCGCATTTAGCACACTAGTTTGGGTTATTGAGACGAGATTAAAACACACCTAACAGTTAGTTCGACAAAAGCTGTAGGCTATCATCGTGTATTTACGATGGCAGGCAGGGGCTGGTTCCCCTCCATCCTTTCCGACTCCTCTCGTGCCAGAGTTGAGAAGGGAAGAATTAAGAAGCCAAGATGTCTCACCTTGCGGAGTCATAAGAAGAAACTCACCACCTCGTCCACCCAAGCATCCATGGAACCAATCCAGAAAATACCAAAGGAAAACCAAGAAGAGACGGAGCAGAACCTTATCAATGAAGAAGAAGCAGCAGAAGAAGATGACAACTAGGATACCACAGCTCATCGTGCCCAGCAACCACCTCCACAGCAGACCACCAACAACACGTCAAACCAGTCAACAAGATTCAGGCTTACTTCTGGCCCCAACACTACCTCCTATGCTGTCATAGCCACCATGGAGGCTAGGAATCCACAAATGAATATAACCATAAGATCAAATCGCAGAGGACAGCTTGTCATCTCCGCCCAGGACAACGAAACCAAGGACTTTCTGAGGCAGCAGGAGAACGGGCAACACCTCAACCCAGCTGACAAGTCGACGATCATCATCATAATCTATGACTTCGACGCTCCACTTGAACCTGTGCTCAACTACTCTTCCATTCTCTCAGCCAAGAGATGCGAGGGGAAATCTGGAAGGAGAGCCCACAAGTTTGAGGCAGTTATCAAGTGACGAACGACCCCCACAGTTCTCCTTCGGCTACTGGGGAACTTTTTACACGGAGAAGTACTTTCTAGAGTCCCTCAGATGCTTCAGGTCTCAGATATTTGGACACCACAGGAACCACTGCACAGGTCCGGATGTCTGTGCAGTTTGCAGCAGCAGACAGCCCCCTACAGCCAACTTCATCACCAGGTTTAAGGCCAGACAGCACACCGTTGCCAAACACCCCAACTGTCGAGGACCTCACCATGCTTGGCAGAGGAGATGCCCTGCAAGACTTCAGCGCATCGCCGACCTCAAGGGAGCAGATAGCCACTACACACTGCAGCCACGTCGAACGTACCAACCTCCTACTAGTCACCCCTCTCCTCAAACCAACCGCACCTCCCGACCCAATCCTAATCCCTCCAGACATATAATTCCTGAACTTTCCTCTCCTCCACGTCCTCTCCTAGAACCCTAACCTCAACGCCCTCCAAGACATCCTCCAAAGTTACATTGACCCCACTCCCACATTCCTTTCACACCACCACTGAGATTTACCTCTCGTTCCATCCCTTCCACTTCCTCCCAGCAAACCAGACCACAACCATCCTCATCCTCCTCCATACCAGAAATCCACACACCCATAACCACCAATTCCTTAAGTGAATTTCTCAGCCTCCCTAGTCCCGCTGTCAGAAGCCGTCCAAGCGCCTCATGCCCCTCCACTCCCTTAGTACCACTCTCCACTAATTGGAATGACTTTGACTCCATCACTTGCCCAATAGGGCCCTTCATAGCCACCATTTCAAACATCCTTTGTAACTTCAAAGTCACACAAAATTAAGTATTCATAGCAATCCCTTGATAATTTTATCTTTAACAGCGCCGCCCAAGAACTCCAAACCCTAGGCCTTTCATAGTCCCTCCACTCCTCCAGTGAACAATCCTATCACAAACACACTCAACAACGAAGAAACTCTCAACATCACTAAAGTGAAAGTACTCCAATGGAACGCCTGCGGACTCAGAAACAAGTTCTCCTTCCTACAATCCTAAACCTCAGTACAAAATCCAGAAATTATTGTGCTGCAGGAAACCCTACTAAATGAGAATATACCATTCTTATTCTCAGGATACAAAGTGTACACCACGTATCTAACACCAACAACGAGAGGATTAACTTCTCCCATCAAGCAATACAAAGCATCGACTGTGGAACAGAGGCAGAGATAATCAGGGTTCAGGTGTCTCTGCTAGCCATAACCCTCACACTCTACAATGTCCACAAATCTCCAACCAAAAGCATCAATGAAGAGGAGCTCTTTGCCACCGCCTACGACGATGACACAATCATTGCAGCCGATTACAACACCGAACTCAACTTCGACAACAAAGCAGGCAGGCAAACACTTGCACGCCCTACAGGAAGAACATCCGGACGTAGAATTGCATAGCAATGTGTCAGAAACACCCCATCTAAGGGGCGGTCGTTTAGACCTCCCCTTCCTGTCAAGCACCATCTAAATGACGACTGCATCCTATGCTAACAAGTGATCCCTTTGCCATAGAAATTGAACTCGAATTAAAAAAATACCTTTCTCCTCCTCCACCCCCCAAAAGGTGGAACTCAGACCTTGCAAACTGGGCAAGGTTCGAGCAATCTATGACAGAATGGGCTCGTGAATATATCAAGAACCCTCACAATGACATCTTCATCCTATCACTGGACTTTAACAAACAACTAGATGCCACCGCCAGTATATCCATGCCTCAGAAAAAGTATTCAGGAACAAAGCATACCGATACCTGGTACTATAACAGACGCATCAAGGAAATGAATGCAAGAATCAACCGAACCTGAAAGCTCTTCAGAAGACACAGAACCGATGAACTTCATGATCTACTTGTTGAAATCACCAATAATTCCTTACAGATAACACTGGAAGTGAAAATAGACGAATGGTACTCATGGTGCCACGAAATCAACAACGACACACCTCTGACAAAGATAAGGGGCTGGTTCAACAAGATCTCTGGGAAATACAGCAGACTTCGAGTCACCCACCTAGACCCATCTTCCTCTGCTAAACATAAAGAGGCAGAGAACACTATTCCTAGTCAGGAACAACATTATTGAAGCCGCCTGCAACATGAGAGATGAGAAAGTAGCTGAACGAATGGTACTCAACAGACTCCAATGGAAAATAGACCCACTGTATCCTTGCCTTTATGTATACAGAAAAGGCATAGACACTCAAGAATGTATAACTGATGTTCTCACAACAATCAACGACAAAAGAGCCTTTGTCATCTTTCTCGACCTCGAGAAAGCCGTTGAGCTAGCCAGCTCCCCAGTTATCCTCTTCACAATTGTAGAAAAAAGAGTGAAAGGACATTTACTGGCCTGAGCCCGGAACTGCACACAGAACCGAGAAGCCAGAGTCATCTTTCAAGGAAAAACCTCCGGATTCACCCCCCCCCCCTTAGAAAACGGAACGCCTCAGGGGACATGATAAGCCCTTACCTTTTTAACCTACTTATGGAGAATCTGGCCACTCTAAACCTCCAAAACGGAGTGGAATTCTGCCCACATAAAGCTCACTCACGAAAAACCACACAAAGGGCACTGGACATGATCCAGGCCAAATGCAAAGACCTTGGCCTAAAAATCAACACCAACAAGACTAAAGCCATGGCCATCAAATTCCCACAAGACCCTCAGAATTTCACTCTTATGGGCGAACCCATAGAATGGGTGAATCAATTCATGTATCTGGGAGTAATCATCAGCAAAACTCTATCACCTGCCAACAAAGTAACCCACCTCAGAGAGAAAACAAAAATTCGTCTCTCAGCCATGAAATGAATGGCCTCCTTCCAACAAGGAGTATCAAACAGCCTCCTAAGACTGTTTTACGTTCAAGCAATTCGATTTTACATCGACTATGCAGCACCTACGCTCACCTCACTGACTGAAACTAAAAAAGCATCATTAGAAGTGGTTCAAAATTATGCCATGAGACTCATCAGCGGCTCTCCAATGTGGACCAAACTCTGCTTGTTAAGAGCCGAAACTAACCTATTTTCCCTTTCGGCCAGGATTGACATCAGACACTACAGTATCATATTCAAGTCAATCAAAAGAGACAGAGACTGCCCTCTGAATAACAGGCTTAAAAGACTTCTCCCACTGGCAGAGGAGATTGATCCGCCAAATACGCACGCATAGAGACTGCTGGACACACTTAGAAGAATGCAAATGCAAAATAAATCCTACAAGACAAAGGGGCAACAAAAGCAGGATGGCTACATCACTCCTGCCCGGTGGTCTCCGGACCCCATCAAGCACAACCTCACCATCCTTCCAGCAGCAAGCAAAGCTCTCTGCATGCCAGAACAACTCACAGCAGCCAGAAATCTCTCTGCACGCCAGAACAACTCACAGCAGCAGCCAAAATTGCAATTAGCAACATCTCAGTTCCCAACATCTACTATACTGATGGATCACTTGATCGTGATATTCCTGCACAAGCAGCTGCAGTTGTCTCTCCATCAGGCTACAGAGAAAACTGGAGGCTTTAAAGCCACGCCTCCACGCTACAAACCAAGCTAGTGGCTATTGCCAAAGCCCTAGAACACTCGGCCAGTCTACATGGAAGAAACACAACAATCCATACAGATTCGAGAGGAGTCATTCTGGCTCTCAGCAACAAAGAACCCACTGAAAATGTCTACATTATCACAGCAATACAGTACTTAGCCTTAGCTCATCAAAGCAACGACAGAAAAATAACCGTAAATTGGATCCCAAGTCACACTGGAATCACTGGCAATGACGAGGCCGATCACCTAGCCAAATCTGCCCTAATGTGCCAGACAATCAGTATCACACTTCAATCTTCAGTGAAAACCATCAGGAATCAAATGGCAGCATTTTGCAACATGCAAAAGACTAGGGAAGTAAGGCAAGCCTTCCTTGATGGATCCAGATCTTCCAAATGGTACATTGAAGCAACAAACCTAATACCGCATCCACTTGCAAGACAAATACCCCGCCAAGTTGCAGTTATTATTTGCAGTCTGCGACTGGGATATCAGTGCAACTGGCATATCATCATTAATAACGATGAGGACCCAGCAGCACAATAGAGACCAAAAAAGACCGTGCAGCAACTATCAGCAAATAACTGACGAACCTTTGCAACACTACATATTACATTGTTAAGAAACAAACTTACTTAGGCAGGATTTTAACCCTAACATTACTGTAACTGCGACATCAATTGTAAAACACATTATTGCTAATGTTGATACATTCTCAGCCTTTCCAGCAGCTAACCCAGCCCCCACATTACGTAGTACCAGCACTAGTTTGAAACCTAAGTAACCCCTTAACCTCTTTTTAGCCCTCCTCCCACTTGCAATTTCTCTTCTCTCTTTTTAAGTTCAGGAATCCCTCCCAACTAAACATTAAATCAGAAAGCACATAGACGTTTCAATGACTACAATGAATTATTAGAATTTAATTTTTATTTTTGTTCTAGTATTTTCAAGTACAGGAATGTTTATTCCACCCTTTCTCTGCTATTCACATTTGTTAACCAGTTTTTCCTTTTACAGCTCTCTCCTACTCGGCTGAAACTTGATACTATTGTTCATTCTAAAACCTTAAGCTCAAGCTACTAAAGAAGTTTTTTACTTTTTCTATATCAATATCTCTAACTGAACCTTTCCCAACTCCTTCCCGTGTTCCTCTACTTATTGGGACTTACCTGTTTCTCTCCAACTAAACGAGGGGAGCCAGTGGATTCTCTTGGGGAGGATGCCTCCTCTCCTCTGCCACCTTCTTCCTTTTCCATTGACCAAAAGGAGGCAAGATGCCTCTAAAATGAGCAAATAAGAAATTGCTTATTATCCCTAACTCACATCCTATCGCAAACCGCCTAAAAATTAAAAGCTGCAGACCATCCCACAACCAAAATCACCTAAAACCTAAAAACCCACCCAAACACATAAGGGATGCAAGAGTGCAAAAGCCCCGTGCCTAGCTGTAAGGACCAGGCAATCTAAAAAAAAAAAAAAAAAAAAAAAAAAAAAAAATAGAGATGAAAAAATAAAAAAATAAAAGTGGCTGTACTCTTCTTAGTCCAGACGTTTACCCGGACTCTACCCGGACCTACATACTTTTAGGGAAGAGCAAGAACAAGGAAAAAAAGAAAACAAAGATATAGTCTGCAATATGTTGAAAAGAGGGAATTGCAGATTTGGCGAAAGATGCTAATACAAGCATCCAAAGATATGCCATAATTATGAAATATATGGTAAATGTGCATATTTAGACGGATATGGAGACGAATGCAGAGATCTCCATCCAAAAATATGCAAAAACCTAAAAGAAGGAAAAGGATGCAGTTTCAACAAAAAATGTCGATATATGCACCCTGCAACCATGAGTGAGAGTAAGAAAACTCAGCAAACTGAAAAGAAAAATGAGAGCAAAAATGAAACAAAAAAAGAAACAAAAAAGCAGGCCGCGTATATACCGCGCTATGCACCAAAAACCCCAAGATATGAGGCCTTTCAACCCAAACCTGCACATATAGAGCCCAACTACAAAGAATGCATCTATAATGCCAGGGGTTGGTGCAGATATGGGGATAATTGCAGGTATACACACAAAAATAAATATGAAGGCGAAAGAACAAATATAATAGAAAAGTTGGATTTTTAATGGCAGAATTCCGAGAAATGAAGAAAAGAAGATCATATCAGAACAGGAAGGAAGCATGGGAGAATCCATATTATTACCAATATTAAATAATGGGGATGAAACACAAACCATAATAGTGATGAATGCACAGGGTTTAGTCACGAGTAACTCTAAAAGGAAAATAGAGTTCCTAGAAGAACTAACCCAAATTGAAAAAATAGATATATTAAATATAAGTGGAACATGGTATTCCCAAGAGACTGGCAGTGATGACTAGATAAAGGGTTTCCAAACTTATAGATCTGACAGAACAAATACGAATCAAGGGGGAACCGCAATATATGGAAGAGACATAAATCAAGGAAAAGTCTGTGAAAAATACAGCAACACAGAATGTGAATTGATTGCGGTAGAATTTGAATCTGAAAAACTAGTGAATATTGTAGTTTACAGACCCCCAAATACTAAGGAGTTTGACATAATAATAGAAAAATAGATGATATATGTAGAAACCATAAAGACTGGAATATACTCCTATCCGGAGATTTTAACTTTCCTTTCATGGATTGGAAAGAACGGATAGAAGAAAGTGGTTATATGTATACATATAAAAAAGAGAGTAATAGTAGCGCAGAAAATAAGAGGCAATTTGAAAAGCTTCAAGATATGCTATTAGAACATAATATGCAACAAATAAACCACATTCCAACAAGAAAGGAAAATGTCCTAGATCTAGTATTTGTGAATGAGGTGAATTATGTTAAAGAAATAATAGTGTATAACAAGGGAATTTCAGACCATAATGTCATAGAATTAATAGTCCATTCCAAAGCAAGTGATCACAGAATTAATCAAAGCACAAAACTTTGGGAAGAATATGGAAAATATAATTTCTATAGTAAGAATATAAAATGGTCAGAAATAAATGAAGAACTGAATAAAGATTGGAAAAATGTGTTTGTAAGTGATAATATACAGGTAAATACGGACATACTGTACAAAATACTGGAGAAAGTTGTTGAAAAATATGTACCGAAGAAAAATAATAAACAAAAGATATGCATACCAAGAGAAAGGAGGATCTTATTTCAGAAAATTAGAAAGTGGAAGAAAAATCTTGCAAAAGAAAAAAAATGTGTGGAAAATGATGGAAATAAAATGTAAGATAGAAAATGCAGAACAAAAGATTATACAGTCAAAAGAAAATGAAAAAGGGACTTAGAAGAAAGGACACTTCAAAATATAAAAAGAAACCCCAAAGTACTTTACTCCTATGCAAAAAAGATGAATAAAGGGAGATTAGAAATAGGCCCTCTAAGAATTGAAGGACGGTTAACGAATGAAAAAAAGGAAATATGCAACATATTAGCAGAAAAATATAAGAGTGAGTTCACGCCAAGAATTGCGAATGAGAATAATGAAACAGAAATAAGAGAAGAAAATGTTGAATATCTAACGGATATAGATATTAATGAAGCAGATATTGTCAAGGCTATAAACGAAATTAAAAATGTATCAGCAGCCGGACCAGATGGAGTTCCAGCGATTTTGTTAAAAAAACTGCAAACACTATCGCGAAGCCGCTTGCAATACTACTAAGACAAAGTGTAGATATGAGCGAGATATATGTTAAACATAAATTAACTTATATAACCCCTATCTTCAAAAGTGGATCAAGACTAGAGGCAAGCAATTATAGACCTGTTAGTCTAACATCACATATCATGAAAGTGTATGAGAGGGTAATAAAAAAGAAAATAATGGATCATTTGGTTAAAAATAATTTGTTTGATATAGGTCAATACGGTTTTGTGCCCAGAAAAAGTACACAAACCCAACTGATAGCACACTATGAAAACATATACAAAAATATGATAAGTGAAAAAGACACAGATGTGATCTATCTAGATTTTGCAAAAGCCTTTGACAAAGTAGACCATAATATATTAGAGAAAAAAATGAGAAAGCATAATATTGGGGGAAAGATAGGAAAATGGGTAAAAGAATTCCTGCAAAACAGAAAACAGATAGTGGTTGCAAATGACGAGAAATCGGATGAAGCTCAGGTAATATCTGGCGTGCCACAAGGTACGGTTTTAGCTGCACTGCTGTTTGTTATTATGATCTCAGATATAGACTGCGATGTTGAAAACTCTGTAGTGAGAAGTTTCACCGATGACACAAGAATAAGTAGAGAAATTACTTGTGATGAAGATAGGAACTCACTACAAAGAGATCTAAATAAAATATATGAATGGGCGGAGATAAATAGGATGGTATTTAACTCCGATAAATTCGAATCAATGAATTATGGAAACAGAGAAGGAATGGTATATGCATACAAGGGACCTAATAACGAGACAATCACAAACAAGGAAGCAATTATAGACCTTGGTGTAATGTTAAATAGGAATATGTTATGCAACGACCAAATAGCAACATTGTTGGCTAAATGTAAAGAAAAAATGGGAATGTTATTCAGACACGTTAAAACAAGAAAAGCTGAACACATGATTATGCTTTACAAAACTTCTGTACGTAGTACACTCGAGTACTGCAATGTGATATGGTACCCACACTACCAAAAGGATATTGCACAAATAGAGAGTGTACAAAGGTCCTATACTGCTAGAATAGAAGAAGTTAAGGACCTTGACTACTGGGAAAGACTGCAAATTTTAAAACTATACAGTCTAGAAAGGAGAAGAGAACGCTACATGATAATACAAGCATGGAAGTAAATAGAAGGAATTACTGAAAACATCATGGAGCTAAAAATATCAGAAAGAGCAAGCCGAGGTAGATTAATAGTGCCAAAAAATATACCAGGAAAACTAAGGAAGGCGCACAGGACATTAATCCACTACGCACCAGCATCGATAATGCAGCGACCATTTAATGTGCTGCCAGCTCATCTAAGAAACATATCAGGAGTGAGCGGAGATGTGTTTAAGAATAAGCTCGTTAAATACCTAAGATGCATCCCAGACCATCCAAGACTGGAAGATGCAAAATACACCGGAAGATGCATTAGCAACTCTTTGGGGGATATACGAGGTGCCTCACACTGAGGGACCTTGGGGAACCCCCCCCAAAAAAAAAAATAAGGTAAGGTAAGGGCTTAGAGTTATTGCTAGACCTACACTCTATGGAAGGGCCTAGAGTCATCTATATGCTGGACCTACACTCCCTGTGATGACCTAGAGTCACATACTGTACCTACACTCTTTGCAAGGGCCTAGAGTCACCTACTGGACCAACACTCTATGCAAGGGCCTAGAATCACCTTTAGGGCCTACACTCTCTGCGGGGGCTTAGACCTACTGGACCAACATTTTCTGCGAGGGCCTTAAGTCACTTGCTGGACATACAATCTCTGCAAGGACCTTGAGTCAAATGATTGACATACACTCTCTGTGAGGTCCTAGAGTCACCTGCTGAACCTAAAATCTCTACAAGGGGCTAGAGTCACAAACTGGGCCTACACTCTCTGCGAAGGCCTAGAGTCACCTGCTGGACCTACATTCTCTGCGAGGGCCTTGAGTCATATGCTAGACCTACACTCTCTGTGAGAGCCTAGAGTCACCTATTTGACCTACAGGGCCTAGAGTCATCTGTTGGACCTACACACTCTGCAAGGGCTTAGAGTCCCCTACTGGACGTACACTCTCCGTGAGGGCCTAGAATCACCAGCAGGACATACACTCTTTATGAGAGCCTAGAGTCACCTGCTGGACCTATACTCTCTGCGAGAGCCTAGACTCACCTACGGGACCTAAACTCTCTGCGAGAACCTAAAGTCACCTTTTAGACCTACACTCTCTGTGAGGTCCTAGAGTCACCTACTGGACCTACACTCACTGCAAGGACCTAGAGTCACCTACTGGACCTACACTCTCTGCGAGGTCCTAGAGTTACTTACTGGACCTACACTCTCTGCGAGGGACTGGAGTTACATACTGGACCTAGACTCTCTGCAAGGACCTAGACATGCTCAACAAACACTCTCTGTGAAGGCCTAGAGTCACCTATTAGACCTAAACTCTCTGCTATGGCCTAGAGTCACTTACTGGACCTATACTCTCTTCGAGGGCCTAGAGTTACCTACTGGATCTACACTCTCTGCAAGGACCTAGACCTGCTCGACCTACACTGTCTGTGAGGGCCTAGAGTCACCTAATGAACCTACACTCTCTGCAAGGGGCTAGATTCACCTGCTGAATCTACACTCTCTTCAGAAGCCTAGAGTTACCTACTAGGCCTACTTTCTCGGAGAGAGCCTAGAGTCACTTACTGGACATAAACTTTCAGTGACAAGATAGAGTCACCAACTGGATCTACACTCTCTGATAGGGTTTAGGCACGTTGGACCTACACACTCTGCAAAGGCCTAGAGTCACCTGCTGTACCTACACTCTCTGCGAGGGAATAGAGTCACTTGTTGGACCTACACTCTCTGCAAGAGCCTCGAGTCCCCTGCTGAATTTACACTCACTGAGGGGGCTTAGAGTCACCTGCGGGACCTACACTCTCTGGAAGGGCATGGAGTCAACTACTGGACCTACAATCTCTGCAAGAGCCTAGAGTCACCTGATGGACCTATACTCTCTGCAAGGACCTAGAGTCACCTACTGGACCTACACTCTATACGAGGGCCTAGAGTCACTTGCTGGACCTATACTCTCTGTCAAGGCCTAAAGTCACCTACTGGACCTACACTCTCTGCAAGGGGCTAGAGTCACCTGCTGAACCTACACTCTCTGCAGGGGGCTAGATTCACCTGCTGAATCTACACTCTCTTCGAAAGCCTAGAGTTACCTACTGGATCTACTTTCTCGGCGAGAGCCTAGAGTCACTTACTGGACCTAAACTTTCAGCGAGGACCTAGAGTCACCAACTGGACATACACTCTCTGTTAGGGCTTAGACCTGTTGAACCTACACTCTCTGCAAAGACCTAGAGTCACCTGCTGAATCTACACTCTCTGTAAGGGCCTAGAGTCACCTACTGAACCTAAACTCTCTGCGAGGGGCTAGAGTCACCTACTGGACCTAAACTCTCTGCGAGGGCCTAGAGCTACCTGCTGGACCTACAATCTCTGTTAGGGACTAGAGTCACGTGCTGGACCTACACTCTCTGTGAGGGCCTTGAGTCACCTACTGGACCTACACTCTCTCTGAGGGCCTAGAATCACCTACTTGACCTACAGAGCCTGGAGTCACCTGTTGGATCTACACTCTCTGCACGGGCTTAGAGTCCCCAGCTGGACCTACACTTTCCGTGAGGGCCTAAAATCACCCACTGGACATACACTCTATGTGAGAGCCTATAGTCACCTTCTGGACATACACTCTCTGCGAGGGCCTAGAGATACTTACTGGACCTACACTCTCAGCAAGGACCTAGAGTCACTTACTGTATATGTACTCTCTGTGAGGGCCTAGAGTCACTTGCTAGACCTACACTCTCTGCGAGGCCCTAGAGTCACCTGCTGGACCTACACTCTCTGTGAGGGCCTAGCATCACCTGCTGAGCTACACTCTCTGTGAGGCCCTAGAGTCACCTTCTAAACCTACACTCTCAGCGAGGGCCTGGAGTCACTTACTGGGCCTACACTCTCTGCGAGGGTCTAGAGTTATCTACTAGACCTACACTCTCTGCAAGGGCCTAGACATGCTCGACCTACACTCTCTGAGAGGTCCTAGAGTCACCTACTGGACATACACTCTCTGCAAGTGCCTAGAGTCACCTACTGGATCTACACTCTATGCAAGGACCTAAAGTCCCGTAGTGGACCTACACTCTCTGCGAGGGACTAGAGTCACGTGCTGGACTTACACTCTCTGTGAGGGCTTAGAGTGACCTGCTGGACATAAACTCTCTCTGCGGGCCTAGAGTCACCTACTTGACCTACAGGGCATAGAATCCCCTGCAGGACCTATACTCTCTGCAAGGGCCTAGAGTCCATAGCTGGACATACCTTCTCTGCTAGGGCCTATAGTCACCTGCTGGACCTACACTCTCTGCGAGGGCCTAGATTCACCTATGGGACCTACACTCTCTGCAAGAGCCTAGAGTCACCTTCTGTACTTACACTCTCTGCGAGGGCTTAAATACACCTACTGGACCTCCTTTCTCTGCAAGGGTCTAGAGTCACCTATTGGACCTACACTCCTTGCGAGGGCCTAGAATCACCGGCTGAACCTATACTCTCTGTGAGGGCCTAGAGTCACCTACTTGACCTTCACTCTCTGTGAGGGCCTAGAGTCACTTACCGGACATACAGTTACTGAACTTAAACTCCCTGTGAGGGCCTTGATTCACTGCCTATACATACACTCTTTGCAAGGGCCTAGAGTCACCTACTGGACCAACACTTTATGCAAGGGCCTAGAATCACCTTCAGGGCCTACACTCTCTGTGGGGGCTTAGACCTACTGGACCAACATTCTCAGCGAGGGCCTTAAGTCACTTACTGGACATACACTCTCTGCAAGGGCCTAGAGTCAACTGTTGGACCTACACTCTCTGTTAGGGCCTAGAGTCACCTGCTGAATCTACACTCTCTGCAAGGGGCTACAGTCACATACAGCATCTACACTCTCTGTGAGGGCCTAGAGTCATCTGCTGGACCTATACTCTCTGTGAGAGCCTAGAGTCACCTACTTGATATACAGGGCCTAGAGTCATCTATTGGACCTACACACTCTGCAAGGGCTTAGAGTCCCAAGCTGGACCTACACTCTCCGTGAGGGCCCAGAGTCACCTGCTGGACCTACACTCTCTGCGAGGGCCTAGATTCACCTACGGGACTTACACTCTCTGCGAGGGTCTAAAGTCACCTACTGGACCTACAGTACACTCTTTGCGAAGCCCTAGAGTTACTGAACCTACACTCTCTGCCAGGGCCTGGAGTTACCTACTGGACCTACACTCTCTGCGAAAACCTAGACCTGCTTGACCTACACTCTCTGTGAGGGCCTAGAGTCACCTATTAGACCTACACTCTCTGCTAGGGTCTAGAGTCACTTACTGGACATATACTTTCTTCGAGGGCCTAGAGTTACCTACTGGATCTACACTCTCTGCGAGGACATAGACCTGCTCGACCTACACTCTCTGTGAGGGCCTAGAGTCACCTACTGGACCTACACTCTCTGCGAGGGCCTAGAGTCACCTACTGAACCTACACTCTCTACGAGGACTTAAAGTTCCCTATTGGACCTTCACGCTCTACGAGGGCCTAAAATCACCTGTTGGACCTACTCTCTCTGTGAGAGCCTAGAGTCACCTGATGGACATACACTCTCTGCAATGGCTTAGAGGCACTTGTTGGTCCTATACTCTGGGCAAGGGCCTAGAGTAAACTGCTGTACCTACACTCTCTGCGAGGGCCTAGAGTCACCTGCTGAACCTACACAGCCTGTAAGGGGTGAGAGTCACCTGCTGGACCTACACTCTCTGCAAGGGTCTAGAGTCACCTACTGGACCTACACTCTCTGTGAGGGCCTGGAGTCACCTGCTGGACCTTCACTCTCTGCGAGGGCCTAGAGTCACCCACTAGACCTATACTCTCTTCAAGGGCCTAGAGTCACCTGGTAGACCTACACTCTCTGTGAAGGCTTAGAGTCACCTATTTGTCCTACAGGGCCTAGAGTCACCCGCTGGACCGACACTCTCTGCAAGGGCCAAGAGTCCCCAGCTTGACGTACACTCTCCATGAGGGCCTAGAATCATATGCTGGACATATATTCTCTGCGAGTGCCTAGAGTCACTTGCTGGACCTACACTCTCTGCGAGGGCCTAGAATCTCCTATAGGAGTTACACTTTCTGCAAGGGCATAGAGTCACCTTTTGGACCTACACTCTCTGTGAGGGCCTAGAGTTACCTACCCGACCTACACTCTCCGCAAGAGCTCAGAGTCACCCATCGAACCTGCACTCTCTGCGAGGGCCTGGAGTAACCTGTTACACCTACACTCTCTGCGAGGGCCTATAGTCACCTGTTGGACCCACACTCTCTGCGAGGGCCTAGAGGCACCTGCTGAACCTATATTCACTGTGAGGGGCTAGATTTACCTACTGAATCTACACTCTCTGCGAGGGGCTATAGTCACTTACCGGCCTTACACTCTCTGTGAGGGCCTAGTGTTACCTGCTGGACGTACACACTCTGTGATGGCCTACACTCTCTGTGAGGGTTTAGAGTCACCTACTGGACCTACAATCTCTGCGAGCGCCTAAATTCCCCTAGTGGACCTTTACTCTCTCCAAGGGCCTAGAATCACCTACTTGACCCACACTCTCTGTGAGGATCTAGAGTCGCTTGCTACACCTACATTCTCTGCGAGGGCCTAGAGTCACATGCTGGACCTTCACTCTCTGTTAAGGCCTAGAGTCACCTGCTGAACCTACACTCTCTGTGAGGGCCTAGAGTCACCTACTGGACCTACACTCTCTGCAAAGGTCTTGAGTCACTTACTGGACTTACACTCTCTGTGAGGGACTAGAGTTACGTACTGGACCTACATTATCTGAGAGAGACTAGACCTGCTCGACCTATACTCTCTGAGAGGGCCTAGAGTCACATGGTGGACCTACACTCTCTGTGAGGGGCCAGAGTCACCTATTTGTCTTACAGGGCCTAGAGTCACCTTTTGGACCTACACTCTCTGCAAGGTCCTAGAGTCCCCAGCTTGACCTACATTCTCCATAAGAGCCTAGAATCATCTGCTGGACATACATTCTCTGCAAGGGCCCTGAGTCACTTGCTGGACCTACACTCTCTGTGAGGGCCTAGAGTTACCGACTGGACCTACACTCTCTGCAAGGGCCTTGAGTCACCTACCTTACCTACACTCTCTGCAAGGGCCTTGAGTCACCTGTTACACCTACACTCTCTGCGAGGGCCTATAGTCACCTGCTGGACCTACACTCTCTGTAAGGGCCTAGAGTCACCTACTAAACCTACACTTTCTCAAGAGCCTAGAGTCACCTGGTGGACCTACACTCTCTACGAGGGCCTAGATTCACCTGGTGAACCTACACTCACTGTGAGGGCCTATATTCACCTACTGGACCTACACTATTAGAGGGCCTAGAGTCACTTACCGGACTTCCACTCTCTGTGAGGGCCTAATGTTACCTACTGGACCTATACTTTCTGCTGGGTCCTACACCTCCTGGAACTACATTCTCTGTGAGGGCCTAGAGTCACATGCTGGACCTACACTCTCTGCAAGGGTCTAGAGTCACCTACTGGACCTAAAATCTCTCTGAAGACCTAAAGTCCCTTAGTGGACCTTCACTCTTTCAGAGGGCCTAAAATCACCTACTAGACCTACACTCTCTGTGAGGGCCTAGAGTCACTTGCTACTCCTACACTCTTTGCGAGGGCCAAGAGTCACCTGTTGGAACTACACTCTCAGCAAAGGTCTAGAGTCACCTATTGTACCTAAACTCTCTGCGAGTGCCTAGAGTCACTTATTGGACTTACAATCTCTGTGCGGGCCTAGAGTTACCTACTGGACGTACATTCTTTACGAGGGACTAGACTTGCTCGATCTACACTCTCTGCGAGGGCCTGGACCTGCTCCACCTACACTCTCTGTGAGGGCCTAGAGTCAGCTGCTGGATCTACACTTTATGGTAGGGTCTAGAGTCATCTAGTGGACCTACAATCTCTGCGAGGGCCTCAAGTCCCTTATTGGACCTTCACTCTGTGCGAGGGCCTAGAATCACCCACTGAACCTACACTCTCTACGAGGGCCTAGAGTCTCTTGCTGGAACTACACTCTCTACAACGGCACAGAGTCCCCTGCTGGATCTACAATCTCTGCGAAGGCGTAGAGTCACCAATTAGACTTACACTCTCTGTGAGGGACTAGATTCACTTGCTGGACCTGCACTCTCTGGAAGGTATTAGAGTCCCCTGCTTGATCTACACTCTCTCTGAGGGCCTAGAGTCACCTGCTGGACCTACACTTTCTGCGAGGGCTTATCGTCACTTACTGGACCTACCGTCTCTGTAAGGATTTGGAGTCACCTGCTGGACCTACACTATCTGCGACGGCCTAGAGTCACATGCTGGGCCTATATTGTCTCTGAGTGCCCAGAGTCACCTACTGGACTTACACTCTCTGCGATGGGCTAAAGACACCTTGCTGGACCTACACTCTCTGCTAGGGATTAGAGTCACCTGCTGGACCTACACTCTTTGCGAGGGCTCTAGAGTCACCTGCTGAAATTACATTTTCTGAGATTGCCTAGAGTCACCTACATGACCTTCACAGCCTAGAGTAACATGATGGACCTACACTTTCTGCAAGGGTCTAGAGTACCCAGTTAGACCTAAACTCTCCACGAGAGCCTAGAATCACCCTCTGGACATACACTCTCTGCGAGGGCCTAGAGTCAGCTACTTGACGTACACTCTCTATGAGGGCCTAGATTTACCTAGTGAGCCTACAATCTCTGCGAGGGGCTAAATTTGCTTCTGGACCTACACTCAGCAAGGGCCTAGAGTAACCTACTGGACATAAACTCTCTGTGAGGGCCTAGATTCACCTGCTGGACCTAAACTCTCTGCGAGCGCCTTCAGTCACTTGCTGAGCCTACACTCTATGTGAGGGCCAAGAGTCACCTACTAGACCTACACTCTCTGCGACGGCCTAGAGTCACCTGCTGGAACTACACTCTCTGTGAGGACCTAGATTCACCTATTGTACATACACTGTCTGTAAGCGCCCAGTCACCTACTGGACCTACACTCTCTAGGAAGGCATAGATTCACCTAGTGAACCTACAATCTCTGTAAGGGGCTAAATTTGCCTTCTGTACCTGCACTTTCTGCGAGGGCCTAGAGTCCCCTACTGGACTTACACCCTCTGCAAGGACCTAGAGTCACCTACTTGACCTACACTCTCTGCAACGGCCTAGAGTCAGCTGCTGGACCTAAACTCTCTGCGAGGGCCTAGAGTCTCCTGCTGGACCTACACTCTTTCCAAGGGCCTAGAGTCACCTGCTGAACCTACACTCTCTGCGATGGCCTAGATTCACTTACTGGACCTACACTCGCTGTGAGGGCCTAGGGTTACCTACTGGACCTGCACTCTCTGCGAAGGCCTAGACCTGCTGGACATCCACTCTCTGCGAGGGCCTAGAGTCACCTGCTGGACCTTCAATCTATGTAAGGGCCTAGAGTTACCTGCTGGACCTACACTCTCTGTAAGGGCCTAGAGACACTTGCTGGACCTATACTCTCTGCAAGGGCCTAGAGTTACCTGGTGGACCTACACTTTGTTTGAGGGGATTGAGTCACCTGCTGGACCTACACTCTCTGCAAGGGGCTAGAATCACTTGCTAGACCTACATTCTCTGCGAGAGGCTAGAGTCTCCTACTGAACCTACACTCTCTGCAAGAGCCTAAAATCACCTGCTGGACCTACACTCTATGCGAGAGCCATGACCTGCTTGACATACACTCTCTGTAAGGGCCTAGAGTCACCTACTAAACCTACACTTTCTCAAGAGCCTAGAGTCACCTGCTGGACCTACACTCTCTAAGAGGGCCTAGATTCACCTGCTGAACCTAAACTTTTTGTGAGGGCCCAGAGTCACTTACTGGAACTACACTTTCTGCGATGGCCTAAAGTCACTTGCTGGACCTACACTCCCTGCGACGGCCTAGTATCACCTGGTTGGCCCTATATTCTCTGCAAGGGCCTAGAGTCACCTGCTGGACCTAAACTCTCAGCAGGGGCCTAGAGTTAACTGCTGGAACTACACTCTGTGCAAGGGCCTAGAGTCATCTGCTGGACCTACACTCTCTGCAAGAGCCTAGAGCCACCTGCTGGGCTTACACTCTCTGCGAGGGCTTAGATTCACCTAATGGACCTACACTCTCTGTGAGGGCGTAGAGTCCCCTGCTGGACCTACACTTTCTGTGAGGGCCTAGAGTTAGCTACTGGACCGACATTCTATGCAAGGGCCATGACAGGCTGGACCTAGACACTTTGCAAGGACCTAGAGACCCCTGCTGGTCCTTCACTTTCTGCGAGGGCCTAGAGTCACCTGCCGTCCCTATACTTTCTGCGAGGGCCTAGATTCACCTGGTTGACCTACACTCTGGATAAGCTTAAAGTCACCTGCTGGATCTACAGTCTCTGCGAGAGCCTAGAGTCACCTACTGGACATACACTCTCTTCAAGAGCCTAGAGTCACCTACTGGACCTCCACTCTCTGTGAGGGCCTAGAGTCACCTACTGGACCTACACACTCTGTAAGGGTCAAGAGTCACTTACTGGACTTGCACTCTCTGTGAGGGACTAAAGTCACGTACTGGACCTACATTATCTGCGAGGGACTAGACCTGCTCGACCTATACTCTCTGAGAGGGCCTAGAGTCACATGGTGGACCTACACTCTCTGTGAGGGGCCAGAGTCACCTATTTGTCTTACAGGGCCTAGAGTCACCTTTTGGACCTACACTCTCTGCAAGGTCCTAGAGTCCCCAGCTTGACCTACATTCTCCACGAGAGCCTAGAATCATCTGCTGGACATACATTCTCTGCAAGGGCCCTGAGTCACCTGCTGGACCTACACTCTCTGCGAGGGCCTAGAGTTACTGACTAGACCTAAACTCTCTGCAAGGGCCTTGAGTCACCTACCTTACCTACACTCTCTGCAAGGGCCTTGAGTCACCTGTTACTCCTACACTCTCTGCGAGGGCCTATAGTTACCTGCTGGACCTACACTCTCTGCAAGGGCCTAGAGTTACCTGCTGAACCTACACTCACTGTGAGGGCCTATATTCACCTACTGGACCTACACTCTTAGAGGGCCTAGAGTCACTTACCGGACTTCCACTCTCTGTGAGGGCCTAATGTTACCCAGTGGACCTATACTTTCTGCTGGGGCCTACACATCCTGGAACTACACTCTCCGTGAGGGCCTAGAGTCACCTGCTGGACCTACACTCTCTGCAAGGGTTTAGAGTCACCTACTGGACCTAAAATCTCTCCGGGGACCTAAAGTCCCTTAGTGGACCTTCACTCTCTCAGAGGGCCTAAAATCATCTACTAAACCTACACTCTCTGTGAGGGCCTAGAATCACTTGCTACTCCTACACTCTCTGCGAGGGCCAAGAGTCACATGCTGGAACTACACTCTCAGTAAAGGCCTAGAGTCCTCTGCTGAACCTACACTCTCTGTGAGGGCCTAGAGTCATCTATTGGACCTAAACTCTCTGCGAGTGCCTAGAGTCACTTATTGGACGTACACTCTCTGCGAGGGACTAGACTTGCTCGATCTACACTCTCTGCGAGGGCCTGGACCTGCTCCACCTACACTCTCTGTGAGGGCCTAGAGTCAGCTGCTGGATATACACTCTATGCTAGGGTCTAGAGTCATCTAGTGGACCTACATTCTTTGCGAGGGCCTCAAGTCCCTTAGTGGACCTTCACTCTGTGCGAGGGCCTAGAATCACCCGCTGAACCTACACTCTCTACGAGGGCCTAGAGTCTCTTGCTGGAACTACACTCTCTACAAGGGCACAGAGTCCCCTGCTGGATCTACAATCTCTGCGAAGGCCTAGAGTCACCAATTAGACTTACACTCTCTGTGAGGGACTAGATTCACTTGCTGGACCTGCACTCCCTGGAAGGTATTAGAGTCCCCTGCTGGATCTACACTCTCTGTGAGGGCCTAGAGTCACCTGCTGGACCTATACTTTCTGCGAGGGCTTATCGTTACATACTGGACCTACAGTCTCTGTAAGGGCTTGGAGTCACCTGCTGGACCTACACTCTCTGCGACAGCCTAGAGTCACATGCTGGGCCTATATTGTCTCTGAGTGCCCAGAGTCACCTAATGGACTTACACTCTCTGCTATGGGCTAAAGACACCTGCTGGACCTTCACTCTTTGCGAGGGTTTTAGAGTCACCTGCTGAAATTACATTTTCTGAGAGTGCCTAGAGTCACCTACATGACCTTCACAGCCTAGAGTAACCTGATGGACCTATACTCTCTACGAGGGCCTAGATTAACCTGCTGAACCTAAACTTTCTGTGAGGGCCCAGAGTCACTTACTGGACCTACACTTTCTGCAATGGCCTAAAGTCACTTGCTGGACCTACAATCCCTGCGACGGCCTAGTATCACCTGGTTGGCCCTATATTCTCTGCAAGGGCCTAGAGTCACCTGCTGAAGCTAAACTCTCAGCAGGGGCCTAGAGTTAACTGCTGGAACTACACTCTGTGCAAGGGCCATGAGTCACCCGCTGGACCTACACTCTCTGCAAGGGCCTAGAGCCACCTGCTGGGCTTACACTCTCTGCGAGGGCTTAGATTCACCTAATGGACCTACACTCTCTGTGAGGGCGTAGAGTCCCCTGCTGGACCTACACTTTCTGTGAGGGCCTAGAGTTAGCTACTGGACCGACACTCTATGCAAGGGCCATGACAGGCTGGACCTAGACACTTTGCAAGGACCTAGAGACCCTTGCTGGACCTACACTTTCTGCGAGGGCCTAGAGTCACCTGCTGTCCCTATACTTTCTGCGAGGGCCTAGATTCACCTGGTTGACCTACACTCTCTGCAAAAGCTTAGAGTCACCTGCTGGATCTACACTCTCTGCGAGAGCCTAGAGTCACCTACTGGACATACACTCTCTGCGAGAGCCTAGAGTCACCTACTGGACCTCCACTCTCTCTGAGGGCCTAGAGTCACCTACTGGACCTACACTCTCAGCGAGGGCCTAGAATCCCCTGCTGGATCTACACTTTCTTCGAGGGCCTAGAGTTACCTACTGGACCTACACTCTCTGAGAGGGCCTAGAATCAACTGCTGGACCTACTCTCCCTGCAAGGGCCTAGAGACACTGCCTGACCTACACTCTCTTTGAGGGCCTAAAGTCACCTCCTGGACCTACACTCTCTGCGAGGCTCTAGATTTCCCTGCTGGACCTACACTTTCTACGAAGGCCTATAGTCTCCTACTGGACCTACAGTCCCACTGAGGGCTTAGAGTCCACTACTGGACCTACACTCTGTACGAGAGCCTAGAGTCCCCTGGTGGATCTACTCTTTTTGCGAGGGTCTAGAGTTACCTACTGCACCTACATTCACTGTAAGGCCCCAGTGCCACCTACAGGACCTACACTTTCTGCAAGGGCCTAGAGTCCCCTGCTGGACCTACGCTTTTTGCAAGGCCCTAGAGTCACCTACTAGACATACACTCCCTGCAAGGACTTGGAGTCACCTACTGAACCTATAATCTCTCCAAGAAACGAGAGTCCCTTAATGGACCTACACTTTCTGAGAGTGCCCAGAGTAACCTGCTGGACCTACACTCTAAGCGATGGCCTAGAGTCACCTGCTGAACCTATACTCTCTGCGATGGCCTAGATTCACTTACTGGACCTACACTCGCTGTTAGGGCCTAGAGTTACCTACTGGTCTTGCACTTTCCGCAAGGGCCTAGACCTGCTGGACATTCACTCAATGCAAGGGCCTAGAGTCACATGCTGGACCTTCAATCTATTCGAGGGCTTAGAGTCACCTACTGGACCTACACTGTCTGCGAGGGCCTAAAGTTACAAAGTGGACCTTTACTCTTTGCTATGGCCTAGAATCACCAGCTGGACCTACACTCTCTGCGAGGTCCTAGAGTCACATGCTGGACCTACACTCTCTGCAAGGGCCTAGAGACACTTGCTGAACCTATACTCTCTGCAAGGGCCTAAAGTTACCTGCTGGACCTACACTTTGTTTGAGGGATTGAGTTACCTGCTGGACTTACACTCTCTGCAAGGGCCTAAAGTCACCTGCTGGATCTACACTCTATGCAAGGGCCATGACCTGCTGGACATACACTCTCTGCAAGGGCTTAGAGTCACCTGCTAAACCTACACTTTCTCAAGAGCCTAGAGTCACCTACTGGGCCTACTCTCTCTGAGAGAGCCTAGAGTCACCTGCTGGACCTACTCTCTCTGCATGGGCCTAGAGTCACCTGATGGACCTACACTCTCTGGGAGGGCCTAGAGTCACCTGCTGAACCTAAACTTCCTGTGAGGGCCCAGAGACACTTACTGGACCTACACTCTCTGCGATCGCCTAGAGTCACTTGCTGGACCCACACTCCCTGCAATGGCCTAGTATCACCTGGTTGGGCCTAGATTCTCTGCAAAAATATGCAAAACCCTAAAAGAAGGAAAAGTATGCAGTTTCAACAAAAAATGTCGATAAATGCATCCTGCAACTATGAATGAGAGTAAGAAAACTCAGCAAACTGAAAAGAAAAATGAAAGCAAAAATGAAACAAAAAAAGAAACAAAAAAGCAGGCCACGTATATACCGCACTATGCACCAAAAAAGGCCTTTCGACCCAAATCTGCACAAATAGAGCCCAACTACAAAGAATGCATCTATAATGCCAGGGGTTGGTGCAGATATGGGGATAATTGCAGGTATACACACAAAAATAAATATGAAGGCGAAAGAACAAATATAATAGAAAAGTTGGATTTTTTAATGGCAGAATTCCGAGAAATGAAGAAAAGAACATCATATCAGAACAGGAAGGAAGCATGGGAGAATCCATATTATTACCAATATTAAATAATGGGGATGAAACACAAACCACAATAGTGATGAATGCACAGGGTTTAGTCACGAGTAACTCTAAAAGGAAAATAGAGTTCCTAGAAGAACTAACCCAAATTGAAAAAATAGATATATTAAATATAAGTGAAACATGGTATTCCCAAGAGACTGGCAGTGATGACCAGATAAAGGGTTTCCAAACTTATAGATCAGACAGAAAAAATAGGAATCAAGGGGGAACCGCAATATATGGAAGAGACATAAATCAAGGAAAAGTCTGTGAAAAATACAGCAACACAGAATGTGAATTGATTGCGGTAGAATTTGAATCTGAAAAACTAGTGAATATTGTAGTTTACAGACCCCCAAATACTAAGGAGTTTGACATAATAATAGAAAAAATAGATGATATATGTAGAAACCATAAAGACTGGAATATACTCCTATCCGGAGATTTTAACTTTCCTTTCGTGGATTGGAAAGAACGGATAGAAGAAAGTGGTTGTATGTATACATATAAAAAAGAGAGTAATAGTAGCGCAAAAGATAAGAGGCAATTTGAAAAGCTTCAAGATATGCTATTAGAACATAATATGCAACAAATAAAGCACATTCCAACAAGAAAGGAAAATGTCCTAGATCTAGTATTTGTGAATGAGGTGAATTATGTTAAAGAAATAATATTGTACAACACGGGAATTTCAGACCACAATGTCATAGAATTGATAGTCCATTCCAAAGCAAGTGATCGCAGAATTAATAAAAGCATAAAACTTTGGGAAGGATATGGAAAATATAATTTTTACAGTAAGAATATAAAATGGTCAGAAATAAATGAAGAACTGAATAAAGAATGGAAAAATGTATTTGTAAGTGATAATATACAGGTAAATACGGACATACTGTACAAAATACTGGAGAAAATTGTTGAAAAATATGTACCCCCCAAAAAAAAACAATAAACAAAAGACGTGCATACCAAGAGACAGAATTAGAAAATGGAAGAAAAATCTTGCAAAAGAAAAAAATATGTGGAAAATGATTGAAATAAAATGTAAGATAGAAAATGCAGAACAAAAGATTATACAGTCGAAAGAAAATGAAAAAAGAGACTTAGAAGAAAGGACACTTCAAAATATAAAAAGAAACCCCAAAGTACTTTACTCCTATGCAAAAAAGATGAATAAAGGGAGAATAGAAATAGGCCCTCTAAGAATTGAAGGACGGCAAACGAATGAAAAAAACGGATTTTGAGCGAAGCGAAAAATCTATTTTTGGGTGAGATAGCCATGGCGTCCTGATGGAAGGTTCCTGTTTGGTAGCTTCCTTGGGTATAAGACTACTAAGATATTCCCAGAGAATTTAACCACAGGTTATCACAGAATTCTAACTTCTGGAGCGAGTATCTCAAAGGTTTCCCTTTAAGACATCGTAATACAACAGGGGACACGCATGTCTGAACGTGCCACATAGCTATCTCCACCCCGAACAGAGTTAATGCTTCGGTGTGTAAGGGCTGAGAATAGCTGGGAGCCGTTCCACAGCTAATCTCACTCGTGGCTACTACTGATACTCGAGACGTAAACAAACGGACGCCATTGCTCTAATGACGTCACGCGCGTCTTTATCCTGACGCCAGTTGCTGCCCATCACCATGATACAATTGTGTAGGGTGGGAACAAAACTGGACGAAGTAGTAGGGAGGGTACATCAGGACGCCATGGCTATCTCACCCAAAAATAGATTTTTCGCTTCGCTCAAAATCCGTTTTTTGGGCTCAAGCCATGGCGTCCTGATGGAAGAGTACCAGAGAATCAATGTATCGTGGTAGATTTTCCCCCAGTGTTAAGTGCCTAGGCATTGACAAAACAGCAAAGTAATCTTAGGTAAAGAACCATAGGAACGAAGTATCCTGCCCCCCATTGGTAGGAAGTTCCCATGGGCTATGCCGACGTCAAAGTGGTATTGAAGGGCTATTCATCCTGACAGAAGAACTTTTAAGAACTTAGAGATGAAGCAGAATGTTTGATATTTGTATAGGAACATTCTGAATTAGGCCAGTGGTGGTTGGGCACTGTGTATAGAGTTCATCTCCTGATTATCAGAAGTAAGTATTCGTGTAGGAACCTTACTGAGACAAGGTGAATATAATTTAGGATTAGACATCTTAAATTCTTCATGACCATAAGAGAGGAGGAATAAATAAAACTATGACAGTATGTATTTCATAGTAGGTAGGAGCTGAAAGAGACGCATAAGTAATAAAATAGAAATTTTATTTCACAATGCAGAAATTAAATAATTTACAGCAAAAGTAAAGTTCATTTACAGTAATAATAATGTACATAGAAATAAAGGCTTGCTCTTGAATCTGAAAAGGAATTTCAGGATTAGTAGGTACTCGTTCTCGAGGAACGCAAGTCTTTAAACAACACATCATGCTCAAGGCATGCGGCACTTGTGTGACACTATGACATTTCACCTGGGATAAGAACAGTTATAAAAGCACTAAGTGTTTTTAGACATCACTATGAATCGCTCGAGGGTCAACATAGGCACCCGAAGAGTTAGAGTCCCAAGTAACTCACTGTTCTACGCAGAGTTAGGTGCAGGTTTCATAACACTACCTGCGGCTACCACAAAATGTTTGACTTCGTGCACTTGTTTCGCATAATGTTTAAAGAAAACTCGCGAGGACTTCCAGCCCGTAAAGTTTTTAAGGCTCTCAAAGTCCATGCTCTGAAAGAAGTTCAGAGACGATGCCACTTTTCTAGGATCATGACCAGCGGGTGTACTGTTCGGATCCGCTCTGCGAATGAAGTAGGTGATTTTCGCTCTTAATTGTTTCAGTGACAGGTCGCTGCCCGATGTTTCTCCTTTGAAGAGTTGGCCTCCACCAAAGTTCGAAGTTCTGCGAAGATAGACCTTGAGACTCTCTACTGGACATAGAGAGACATCCTCCTTCAGGGGGCATATTCTCCAAGGGCCCCATCTTTTGGTGGGTAATTCGTTTTTAGCGAGAAACGTCGGATCAGGGGAGAGGGTCACTTCTCCTGAATCAGCAAACAGGATGTGTCCCTCTTCTCTTGATAATGCCACTATTTCGCTGACTCGAGCTCCCGAGGCGAGAGCAAATAAAAATATAACTTTCTGAGTCAGATCCTTGAGGGGGCATGAATCATTGTCCAAGTTAGAGGCGAAATGGAGTACCTTGTCTAGTGACCAGGAGATCGGTTTCGGAGGGGGTGCTGGGCGTAGGCGAGCACATGCTTTTGGTAATTTGTTAAAGATGTCGTTGGACAGATCAATTTGGAAAGCATATAGAATTGGTCTAGTCAAAGCCGATTTGCAGGTTGAAATCGTATTGGCTGCTAATCCTTGTCCATGAAGGTGAATGAAGAAGGACATACAGAAATCAATGGTGATTTCTTTAGGATTTTTTGCTTTAACAAAGGAGACCCATTTCCTCCAGGATGATTCATATTGCCGTCTCGTGGATTCGGTCTTGTATTCCTCTAGGAAGTCTAGACTTTTCTTCGAGATCCCAAACCTCTTCTTTGCGGCAAGGGAGAGAAAATCATGAGATGAAGGTCCTTGATTTTCGATGATGAAGCGAAGACAGTCGACTTCTGTACTTGTTGAGAGAGAACTGGGCCCGGGAGAGGGATCAGCTTGGGCTGCAGCTCCAGGACCAGGGGGTACCAGTTGCTCCGGGGCCACTTGGGAGCCACTAGGGCCGCTGTCCCTTTGAAGGTTCTCAGTTTGGAGAGGACTTTCAACAGAAGGTTGGTGGGAGGGAACAGGTATATCTTGGACCATCTGTTCCAGTCCAGTGACATGGCGTCCACCGCTTCTGCTTTGGGGTCCTCGTACGGGGCTACGTACAGAGGAAGTTGATTGTTGTCGCTCGTTGCAAAGAGATCTATCTGAAGTTCTGGGACTTGATGAGAGATGAAGGAGAATGATCTTGCGTCTAGAGACCATTCCGACTCTATCGGGTTTGTCCGAGATAGAGCATCCGCTGTCACATTGCGGAATCCTTGTAGGTGAACTGCAGACAGGTGCCACTTCTTCTTCTCCGCCAAACGGAGGATTGGGAGAAGCACCTGATTTATCTGGGGCGATCTTGAGCCTTGGCGATTGAGACAACGAACTACCACCGAGTTGTCTAGGGTTAGACGGATGTGGATCGAGGGCGGCGGGGATAACTTCTTCAGAGTAAGAAGGACCGCCATGGCCTCCAAGATGTTTATGTGGAACGTCTTGAATAGTGGAGACCAGGTCCCTTGAGCTTGTTTCAGGTGGGAGTGACCTCCCCAGCCTTCCAGTGAGGCATCCGTGTGGATGTTGAGTGATGGAGGAGGGTGTTGGAGAGGAATGGACCTTTTCAGGGCCTTTGCTTCCGACCACGGCTTTAGGAGGCGTCGAAGTCTGTTTGGAAGCCGTCTCTTGAGGTCTCTTCGAGCGATGGATGCCGAGCGTCTCCAGACTCCCGCGGCATCCTTTAGCTGTGCGCGAAGCACTGGGTTTGTCACTGAGGCGAATTGTAGAGAGCCTAGAACTCGTTCCTGCTGTCGTCTTGAAATGCGTTTGGATTTCAGTAGTCGCTTGACAGACCCTGCTATTTCCTTCCTTTTCTTCTGGGGGATGGAAAGGCGGTGTGACTGAAGATTCCAGTGGATTCCCAACCACTGAAACTTCTGAGCTGGAGAGAGGCGAGATTTCTTCTCGTTGATCTTGAATCCCAGGTGTTCTAGGTACTGGGTAACTTCGTTGCAAGACTTTGCACACTCTTCGGGCGATGGAGCCCAGACTAGCCAGTCGTCGAGGTAGGCCATCACCTGGACGTTTCTTAGGCGGAGCTGTTGTACTATGGCATCCGCCAGCTTTGTGAAGATCCGAGGGGCCACATTGAGGCCGAATGGCATGGCCCGGAAGGCGTAGCTTTTCCTTTGGAGTCGAAATCCTAGGTAGGAGGAAGCGTGATGGTTCATTGGAATGTGCCAATAGGCATCCGCCAGGTCTATAGAGACCGTGTAGGAACCTTGAGGCAGAAGGGTCCTTATTTGTTGAAGCGTCAGCATCTTGAATTTGTTGTTCTCTATGAACTTGTTGAGGGGGGATAAGTCCAGAATGACTCTGAGCTTGTCTGAGTCCTTCTTGGGAACGCAAAACAGTCTCCCTTGGAACCTGGTGGACTTTACCTTCCTTATCACCTTCTTGTTCAAGAGGTCTAGAACATATTCTTCCAGAATGGGGGTCGATTGTTGAAAGAACCGCTGGAAGATTGGGGGTGGTTGCACCCAACTCCAGCCTAGACCGTTCTTGATGATGCTGTGTGCCCAGGGATCGAAGGTCCAACGATCCTGGAATTGGCGGAGTCTTCCTCCCACCGGAAGCACTTCATTGCTTCTGGTGTCCCGAGGACTTGTTGCCTCGGCCGCTAGCTCCCTTTCCTCCTCTACCTCTGGAGGGACGACGAGATGCGTCTCTGCTTGCACCCCTGGACGAGCCTCTACCTTTGGCATGAAAGGTAGTGGATGGTTGCTCAAAGGCAGGGGTGAAGACCGGTGACTGTGACAACACCGGTTGGGGGACCAATTGAAAGGTCTGCTGTGGTTGGGCAACCACTTGGGAGGTAGCGGGTCCCAGAAACTGACGTCGTTGTTGACGTTGCTGGGGTTTTGGCTTCTGTGGTTTTCTCTTAGGCTGAGGTCCATCGTCCTGAGAGGGTTTCCTTTTTCTGGACATGCCCCACTTGTGGAGAAGGTTCCTATTCTCCGTGGCGGCTCTGTCAGTTATTTCCTTGACAAGGTCAGAAGGAAACAGGTGCTTTCCCCAGATGTTGGAGGAAATCAGCCTCCGGGGTTCGTGTTTCACGGTGGCACCGACAAACACGAATTCACGACAGGCTCTACGAGCCTTTATGAAATGGTACAAGTCCTTCATTACTGTAAGTAAGTGGGATTTGGCTAGTACCATGTAGTGATCAGGTACTCTTGTGTCACAGGCCATCACTTCCAGTTGGACTTGATGAGAAAGAGATGCCGCAAGCCTCTCCTTCGTGTCTTGTTCCCGGCGAAGGAGGTGATCATTGAGCTTAGGGAGGTCCTCATTAAACTGACGTCCGGCGACGTCAGGATCGAGCCTACCCACGACGAAAGTATGCTGAACATCTTTCCAGTGTCGAGCGTCAGGGGGTGTCACGATGGAGAAGGGTCTGCACTCCTCCAGTGCAGGGCAGGGTTTTCCTTCTTCCGCCGCTTTAAGGCATGCAGCTAAGGCCTTTTCCAAGAAAGGAAGAACCGCAGTGTCAGGTGCGACGTATGTAGGATGCTTCTTGCTCAAGGCAGGAAGCTTAGAGCAGGTAAAGCCCCTGCTCTTAAATGCGGAGGCTAGCATAGCCTGGGCCTTTGCGAGATCGAACACTATCTCTTCTTTAGGTTCGGTCTCTTCCTTCGAGGCAGGTTCGGAACGAAGCCGGACGTAACAGTCCGGGTAGGCCTCGAAGCTTGGGAAGAACTCCACATCTTCCAACGGGACCGTGCCGATCTTGTCACTAACAAAGATTCTGCCGGTCGCAATAACCATATGCTCTGCATACCTCCACGGGTTGGCATGAGAGCAAGCTGGGAGATCCTTAACCGAAATCTTCTTCGGTTCTCTGGATCCAATCATTGACCTGATGGACTCCTGGTTCTCCTTCAGTCTGTCGTCCATGACAGCTCTAATCAGCCGGATCAGTTCTTGGGTAGACGAAGAAGGATCCGGGGTCGAGGAGGTAGACGGAATGGACACATCCGTCGGTGTAGGAGTAGGCGGAGGGATGGATGAGGGAGGAGCTCCAAGCTCCGACTCGGTGTATTCCACCTTGTCTTCGTCCTCTTCGGCTCCTTGAGCCATAAGCGTCTTCTCCGTGTCTTCCGAGACGTCAGAGATCTGTTCATCATCCTCGGAATCTAAACGACACTCATGCATGGACTGAGCCATGACCACATCAGGTTCCACCGTAATTTGGACAGTGGGGATTGCTTCTTTCGGAACCACTGAGTCAGGGGAGGCCTTAGGGAACAACAGGGACCTCAGTTCTTCGGTGGCCAGGTACGGTCCGGTAGCATTTTTCTGAAAGCCACGCACCCACTTGCGCAGCTTTTCACGAGAAATGTCTCTAACCTCCGCTGAGGGAGGGTTATGGAAGGCCTCAACTAGGTGGGCCTGGCAGACCGTACAATCCAGTGGATTCCAGAACTTCAAATCCCCTTTCTTGTCTGCACAAGGGGCGTGAGTCCTGCAAGCCGTATGCCCGTAAAACTGCGGGCGTTTCACAGCGCAGAAGGCGAAGTCACACTTCATCTGCTCCTCCTGTGGAAGAAAGAGAAAATGAGTATGGGGGAGTCATAAGAATGGCTCTTAAACTAAGTTAATATTAATCATTAATTTTAACTTAAAGAAGGTGTGATGCATAGAGAATGAAAACAGTAAAGGAGAACACGCTCCATGCATCTCGCCCGGCTGGTTACCATAAGCTTGGTCCTGGGATAATCCAAATGACCGAGATCATTGGATATAGTTTCCTAGGATTCCCATTATTTTGGAACTCCATGGAAAGCCAAGGACAAGGTTGGGATCGAATTCATTCGGTTCCCAGTTAAGAGCCAGAAGGCCTCATTAAAGGTAACTGCTTCTGGCAACCAGCCGTGCTAAGATGCACATAGCATGCTGGAATTTAGAAGAATGCAAAGAGACAGCATGATCACTAATAGAGCAGTACTAGGTACTGATCTTAAAAGCAAAGCAGCTTATCTATTTGCTATGTAGGGCTATCCTAGTCTTATGATAGCTACAGTGAGGGGGTGCAAGTATTCTTGACGCCTCTGGGGCATCCGGCAAGCCGCCGGCATGCCGGAGCTCGCTCCCGCATAGATTCTGGCATTAGAACAGACAATTTTCAAAAGTCAGTTAGATACCAGGATGGCGGCCGCCGGCACAACGGCGGCACGCCGGCAGGAAGCGGCGGCTCCGGCAGCCGGAGGATGCCAGGTTGGTGACTGGGATAAGGATGGTACAGGTAGTAACGGGTTGCCGGCAGTATATGCCGGCACTCCGGTGATCGACCGGCAAGCGGACGATTAGATAGGAGTAGGAGAGTCGCCGGTAGTAGCCGGCGGCAGCCGGCAGTCCCTCGGTACACGGGGGGCTGGCGGCAAGGGTAGGGAAGTCACCAAGAGGGAGGCAGGTATTGCCGACAGTAGAGGCGGCAAGAGACCGGCACCCGGATAGATAGAGAGACAGGGGGAGGGGGGAAGGGATGCAGGAAGTACCGTCAGGGTTCCAGACATCCCTCCCCCTCCCTGAGAGGGTGTACCCATGATAGAGACAGGCTCTAACATCCATAAGCAGGGGTCACTAGGGACCGGGAGCAGGTAGCCCAAGGGAGGGCTAGGGAACACCCAAGAGGGGGGGGGGGAGACTCCCCTATGCAGAACTATACTAGTAACTAACCTTATAGGACACTATGAAGGTATATGTACCAGAGCGGACTGCACAGGGAAGCTCGGGTAGCCCTACTCATCCACCCTAAGGAGGAGTTGTAGGACAGGGGACAGATGAGTATAAACTAACCTAAGCATAGGCTAGGCTATACAAGAGATAGGTGGGGAGGGAGAAGAGAGAGGTCTTCCCAGAAAGGGTTTCTGTACCAGAGCGGCCACTAAGGGAAGGGAGGACACTCCCTAACCTAAGATCAGGCTGATCGGCTAAAACGGTGCAAGAGTACAGTTTCAGCATGGAACAGAGAAACCTTCCTAACCCGACCTAGAACAGGGCTAAAAGTCCTGAACTAGGCAAGGAAGAAGACATATCGCTATCGCAGGAAAGTCATAGACTATCCTAGCCATAGAGGTAGGCTAGCCTAACCTCACTCTCAGACGCAATCCTAAAGGGGGTTCATTCCTTTAGGGAGGACTGAGAGGCGATATATACTCTATTAGACAATTAATCCCTTTACTCAGAAAAGGGATCAAGGCTAAATAGAGGGAATGCCAAGGCAGGGGATGAAGGAAGCATATAGGGGTCCTAAGGTTAGGTTAGGCTAGAAAGAATCACTGACTAGCCTATCCCCTATATGGTCCCTGAAGGCGAAAACATTTGCATCACTGTCAAAAGTATTGTAAAATAATAATGCCACTATCTTCATAACTTAGTCTAGGATCACTAATAAATCATGCATGAACACTTGTATGTAGGCTCCTGGCCTGGAGGCTATAGTAGCCGACTGGTATGAGGTCAATCGATGACCGATAAAAAGCGTCTAAACACGATATAAAAGTTCCTAGCTATGAAGACTAAATAAACTAATGTAATCGATTAGTATATAATGCCGGAAGCGTTGTTGTGGCTAACTAAATAAGACATGCAAAACAACAACGACGCCATAAAATGGCGGGTCCGGTAGAGGCACAGCTCTGCCACAAAACATCAATTATTTCGCAAAATAATATTTACTTTACGGCCAGAGCTTAATTAAACAATACTGGAACCTTGTACTCAACTTTCCAGAAGAAGGCGAGGCTGAAGGTAACGACATAGCGAAGATGCAAAGCGATAAAGATAACACAAGGGAAAATCCGTCTAAGTAGGGCAGCTACTAAACAAAGGATAAAGACGCGCGTGACGTCATTAGAGCAATGGCGTCCGTTTGTTTACGTCTCGAGTATCAGTAGTAGCCACGAGTGAGATTAGCTGTGGAACGGCTCCCAGCTATTCTCAGCCCTTACACACCGAAGCATTAACTCTGTTCGGGATGGAGATAGCTATGTGGCACGTTCAGACATGCGTGTCCCCTGTTGTATTACGATGTCTTAAAGGGAAACCTTTGAGATACTCGCTCCAGAAGTTAGAATTCTGTGATAACCTGTGGTTAAATTCTCTGGGAATATCTTAGTAGTCTTATACCCAAGGAAGCTACCAAACAGGAACCTTCCATCAGGACGCCATGGCTTGAGCCCAAAAAAGGAAATATGCAACATAGGCCTATTAGCAGAAAAATATAAGAGTGAGTTCACACCAAGAATTGCGAATGAAAATAATGAAACAGAAATAAGAGAGGAAAATGTTGAATATCTAACGGATATAGATATTAATGAAGCAGATATTGTCAAGGCTATAAACGAAATTAAAAATGTATCGGCAGCCGGACCAGATGGAGTTCCAGCGATTTTGTTAAAAAAAAACTGCAAACACTATCGCGAAGCCGCTTGCAATACTACTAAGACAAAGTGTAGATATGAGCGAGATATATGTTAAACATTAATTAGCTTATATAACCCCTATCTTCAAAAGTGGATCAAGACTAGAGGCAAGCAATTATAGACCTGTTAGTCTAACATCACATATTATGAAAGTGTATGAGAGGGTAATAAAAAAGAAAATAATGGATCATTTGGTTAAAAATAATCTATTTAATATGGGTCAACACGGTTTTGTGCCTGGAAAAAGTACACAAACCCAACTGATAGCACACTATGAAAACATATACAAAAATATGATAAATGAAAAAGACACAGATGTGATCTATCTAGATTTTGCAAAAGCCTTTGACAAGGTAGACCACAATATATTAGAGAAAAAAATGAGAAAGCATAATATTGGGGGAAAGATAGGAAAATGGGTAAAAGAATTCCTGCAAAACAGAAAACAGATAGTGGTTGCAAATGACAAGAAATTGGATGAAGCTCAGGTAATATCTGGCGTGCCACAAGGTACGGTTTTAGCTGCACTGCTGTTTGTTATTATGATCTCAGACATAGACTGCGATGTTGAAAACTCTGTAGTGAGAAGTTTCACCGATGACACAAGAATAAGTAGAGAAATTACTTGTGATGAAGATAGGAACTCACTACAAAGAGATCTAAACAAAATATATGAATGGGCGGAAATAAATAGGATGGTATTTAACCCCGATAAATTTGAATCAATGAATTATGGAAACAGAGAAGGAATGGTATATGCATACAAGGGACCTAATAACGAGACAATCACAAAAAAGGAAGCAATTAAAGACCTTGGTGTAATGTTAAATAGGAATATGTTATGCAAAGATCAAATAGCAACACTGTTGGCTAAATGTAAAGCAAAAATGGGAATGTTATTTAGATACTTTAAAACAAGAAAAGCTGAACACATGATTATGCTTTACAAAACTTCTGTACGTAGTACACTCGAGTACTGCAATGTGATACTGTACCCACACTACCAAAAGGATATTGCACAAATAGAGAGTGTACAAAGGTCCTATACTGCTAGAATAGAAGAAGTTAAGGACCTTGACTACTGGGAAAGACTGCAAATTCTAAAACTATACAGTCTAGAAAGGAGAAGAGAACGCTACATGATAATACAAGCATGGAAGCAAATAGAAAGAATTACTGTAAACATCATGGAGCTAAAATTATCAGAAATAGCAAGCCGAGGTAGATTAATAGTGGCAAAAAATATTCCAGGTAAACTAAGAAAGGCGCACAGGACATTAATCCACTACGCACCAGCATCGATAATGCAGCGACTATTTAATGTGCTGCCAGCTCATCTAAGAAACATATCAGGAATGAGCGGAGATGTGTTTAAGAATAAGCTCGATAAATACCTAAGATGAATCCCAGACCATCAAAGACTGGAAGATGCAAAATACACCGGAAGATGCATTAGCAACTCTCTGGTGGATATACGAGGTCCCTCACACTGAGGGACCTGGGGGAACCCAAACAAAAAATAAGGCAATAAGGCAATAAGGGTCTAGAGTCACCTGCTGGACCTAAACTCTCTGCAAGGGCCTAGAGACAACTGCTGGAACTACACTCTATGCAAGGGCCTAGAGTCACCTGCTGGACCTACACTCTCTGCAAGGGCCTAGAGCCACCTACTGCACTTACACTTTCCGCGAGAGCTTAGATTTACCTAATGGACCTACACTCTCTGTGAGGTCGTAGAGTCCCCTGCTGGACCTACATTTTCTGTGAGGGCCTTGAGTTACCTACTGGACCGACACTCTTTGCGAAGGCCATGACATGCTGGACCTACACAATTTGCAAGGGCCTAGAGTCACCTGCTGGACCTACTATTTCTACCAGGGTATAGAGTCACCTGCTGGACCTACACTTTCTGCGAGGGCCTAGAGTCACCTGCTGTCCCTATACTTTCTGCGTGGGCCTAGAGTCACCTACTGGACCTACACTCTCTGCGAGAGCCTAGAGTCACCTACTGGACCTCCACTCTCTCTGAGGGCCTAGAGTCACCTGCTGGATCTACACTCTCAGTGAGGGCCTAGAGTCCCCTGCTGGATCTACACTTTCTTCTACGGCCTAGAGTTACCTACTGGACCTACACTCTCTGCCAGGGCCTAGAGTCTCCTGCTGTACATACTCTCCCTGCGAGGGCCTAGAGTCACTGCCTGACCTACACTCTCTTTGCGGGCCTAAAGTCAGATCCTGGGCCTACACTCTCTGCGAGGGTCTAGTGTCCCCTGCTGGAACTACACTTTCTACGAAGGCCTAGAATCTCCTACTGGACCTACAGTCCTTCTGAGGTTTTAGAGTCCCCTACTGGAACTACACTCTCTACGAGAGCTTAGAGTCCCCTGGTGGATCTACTCTTTTTGCGAGGGCCTAGAGTCACCTACTGGACCTACACTCTCTGCAGTAACCCAGTGTCACCTATTGGACCAACATTCCCTGTGAGGGCCTAGAGTCCCCTGCCGGACCTAGCTTTTTGTAAGGCCCTAGAGTCACCTACTAGACCTACACTCCCTGTGAGGACTTAGAGTCACCTACTGGACCTACACTCTCTCCGAGGGCCGAGAGTTCTCTGCTGGATCTACACTTTCTGATTGTTCCTAGAGTCCCCTGCTGGACCTACACATTATGCAATGGCCTATATTCACCCATTGGTCCTACAATCTCTAGAAGGGCCTAGGGTCACCTGCTGGATCTACACTTTCTGAAAAAGCCTAGAGTCACATACTGGACCTACACTCCCTGCTAGGGCCTAAATTCACTATCTGGACCTACACTCTTTGCGAGGGCCTAAAATCCCCTACTGGACCTACACTTTCTGCAAGGGCCTAGAGTCACCTGCTGGACCTACACTCCCTGCGAGGGCCTAGAGTAACCAATTGGACTTAAACCTTCTGCAAACGCCTAGAGTCACCTGCTGGACCTACACTCCCCGCGAGGGCCTAGAATCACCTGGTTTAGCCTACATTTTCTGCGAGGACCTAGAGTTACCTACTGGACCTACTTTCTCTGCGAGAGCTCAGTCATCTCCTGGACCTACATTTTCTGCGACGACCTAGAGTCACCTACTCTCCCAACACTCTCTGCAAGGGCCTAGAGTCACCTACTGGACCTATACTCTATGTGAGGGCTTAGAGTTACCTTTTGGATCTACACTCTCTGCGGGGCTTAGAACCTGTAGCCCTACATTCTCTGTGAGGGCCTAGAATCAATTACTGGACCTACTCTCTCCGTGAGGGCCTACAGTCACCTGCTAATCCTACACTCTCTGCAAGGGGCTAGAGTCACCTACTGGACCTACACTATCTGCGAGGGCCTTGAGTCACCTGCTGGACATACAATCTTTGTTAGAACCTAGAGTCACATACTTGACCTACAGGGCCTACAGTCACCTGTTGGACCTACACTCTCTGCAGGGGCTTAGAGTCCCCAGCCTGACCTACACTTTCCGTGAGGGCCTAGAGTCACCTGGTGGACCTATATTCTCTCCGAGGGCCGTGAGTTCCCTTCTGGACCTACACTTTCAGCAAGTGCCTAGAGTCACCTGCTGGACTTACACTTTCTGCGAGGGATTAGAGTCACCCACTGGACCTAGACTCACTGTGAGTGCCTAGAGTCCCTTGCTGAATCTACACTTTCTGAAAGGGGCTGGAGTCACTTGCTGGACCTAGACTCCCTGCGAGGGCCTAGAATCACCTACTGGACCTATACTCCCTGCGAGGGCCTAGTCACCTACTGGACCTACACTCATTGCAAGGGCCTAGAATCCCCTGCTGGATCTACACTTTCTACAAGGGCCTTGAGTCTCCTGTTGGACCTACACTCCCTGCAAAGGCCTAGAGTCACCTATTGGATCTACACTCTCTGCGAGGGCCTAGAGTCCCAAGCTGGACCTAAACCTTCTGTAAGGATCTAGAGTGTCCTGCTGGACCTACACTCCCTGCAAGGGCCTAGAGTCACCTGGTTGACCCTACATTTTCTGCGAGGACCTAGAATTACCTACTGGACCTACACTCTGCTAGGGCATAGACCTGCTGGAAATAACCTCTCTGTAAGGGCCTAGAGTCATTTCCTGGACCTACACTCTCTGCAAAGACCTAGAGTCACCTAAGCTACCTACACTCTCTGCAACGGCCTAGAATCACCTACGGGACCAACACCATATGTTTGGGTCTAGAGTCACCTGTTGGACCTATACTCTCAGCAAGGGCTTAGAGTCCCCAGCTGGACCTACACTCTTCGTGAGGGCCTAGAATCATCTGCTGGAATTACACTCTCTGTGAGTGCCTAGATTCACCTGCTGGATCTACACTCTCTGCAAGGGCTTAGACCTGTTCGACCTACACTCTCTGCGAGGGGGGCTAAAGTCACCATCTGGACCAATAATCTCTGTGAGGGCCTAGAGTCACCTACTTGACCTACACTCTCTGCATGGGCCTAGAGTCACTTACTGGACCTCTACTCTCTGCGAGGGCCTAGTGTTACTTACTGGACCTAAACTCTCTGCGAGGGCCAAGAGTTACCTACTGGACCGACACTCTCTGTGGGGGCTAGACCTGTTCGACCTACACTCTCTGCGAGTGCCTAGAGTCACCTGCTGGACCTACACTCTCTGCGAGGGCCTAAAGTCACCTGCTGGACCCACACTCACTGCAAGTCCCTAAAGTCCCCTATTGGACCTTCAGTCTCTACGAAGGCCTGGAATCACCTGCTGAACCAACTCCCTCTGTGAGGGCCTAGAGTTACCTGATGGACCTACACTCTCTGCAAAGGCCTAGAATAACTTGTTGGACCTACACTCTCTGCAAGGGCCTAGAGTCAACTGCTGGACCTACACTCTCTGCAGGGCTTAAAGTCACATGGTGGACCTACGCTGCCTGCAAAGGACTAGAGCCACCTGCTGGACCTACACTCTCTGCAGGGGCCTAGAGTCACCTGCTGGACCCAAGGTCTCTGTGAGGGCCTAGAGTCACCTACTGAACCTACACTCTCTGCGAGGGCCTAGAGTCACATACTGGTCCCACAATATCTACGAGGACTTAGAGTCACCTGCTGCAACCTACACTCTCTGTGAGGGCCTAAAGTCACCTGCTGGACCTACACTCTTTCTGAGGGCCTAGAGTCACCTATTTGACCTACAGGGCCTAGAGTCACGCGCTGAACCTACACTCTCCCCAAGGGCCCCAGTTGGACCTACACTCTCTAAGACAGCCTAGAATCACCTGCTAAACATACACTCTCGGCAAGGCCCTAGAGTCACCGGCCGGATCTACACTCTCTGCGAGGGCCTAGATTCACCTAAGGGACATACACTCTCTTCAAGGGCCTAGAGTCACCTACTGGACCTACACTCTTTGAGGTCCTAGAGACACCTGGTACACCTACACTCTCTGGGAGGGCCCAAAGTCACCTGCTGGAACTACACTCTCTGCGAGAGCCTAGACCTGCTCAACCTACACTCTCTGTGAGGTCCTAAAGTCACCTGAATGACCTACACTCTATGTGAGGGCCTAGAGTCACGCACTGGACCTACACTCTCTGCAAGGGCCTTAAGTCCCCTAGTGGACCTTCACTCTCTACAAGAGCCTAGAATCACCTGCTGGACCTACTGTCTCTGCAAGGGCCTAGAGTCACCTGCTGGACCTACACTCTCTGTGAGGGCCCAGAGTCACCTGTTGGACCTACTCTCTGTGAGGGCCTATAGTTGCTTTCTGGACATATACTCTCTGTCAGGGAATAAAGTAACCTGCTGGACATACACTCTCTGCGAGGGCCTAGACTCACCTGCTGGACCTACACTCTCTGTGAGGGCCTAGAGTCACCTATTTGACCTGTAGGGCCTAGAGTCATCCACTGGACCTACACTCTCTGCAAGGGCCCAGAGTCCCCAGCTGGACCTACAATCTCCATGAGGGCCTAGAATCACCTGCTGGAAATACACTCTCTGCGAGGGCCTAGAGGCACCTGCTGGTCCTACACTCACTGCGAGGGACTAGTTTCACCTATAGGACTTACACTTTCTATAAGGGCCTAGAGTTACTTACTGGACCTAAACTCTCTGCGAGGGCCAAGAGTTACCTATTGGACCTACACTCTCTGCGAGGGCTTAGTCCTGTTCGACTTACACTCTCTGTGAGTGAATAGAGTCACCTGTTGGACCTACACTCTCTGCGAGGGCCTAGAGTCACCTGCTGGATCTACACTCTCTGCAAGGGCTTAGACCTGTTCGACCTACACTCTCTGTTAGTGCCTAGAGTCACCTACTGAACCTACACTCTCAGCGAGGGCCTAGAGTCACCTGCTGTGCCTACACTCTCTATGAGTGCCTGGAGTCACCTGCTGAACCTACACTCACTGTGAGGTCCTGATTTACCTACTGGACCTACACTCTCAGCGAGGGCCTAGAGTCACTTACTGGATTTACACTCTCTTTGAGGGCCTAGAGTTACCTAATAGACCTACATTCTCTGCTGAGGCCTAGACCTGCTCAACCTACACTCTCTGCGAGGGACTAGAGTTACGTACTGGACCTACACTCACTGCGATGGTCTAAAGTCACTTACTGGTCTTACAATCTCTGCGAGGGCCTAAAGTCCCTTAGGGGACCTACACTCTCTGCGAGGGTCTAAAATCACCTGCTGGATGTACACTCTCTGCGAGGACCTAAAGTCACTAACTGTACTTACACTCTTTGCAAAGGCCCAGAGTCCCCTGCTGAATCTACACTCTCTGCGAAGGCCTAGAGTCACCTGCTAGACCTACACTATCTCCAAGGGGCCTAGTGCCACTTGTTGGAACTACACTCACTGTGAGGGCGTAGATTCACCTACTGGACCTACACTCTCCGTGAAGGTCTAGAGTCACTTACTGGATTTACACTCTCTGTGAGATACCTAATGGACCCACACTATAAGCTGGCTCATAGACCTACTCGACTTACACTCTGCGAGGACCTAGAGTCACCTGCTGGACATACACTCACTTCAAGGGTCTAGAGCCAGGTTTCCTAACCCTGGGGTCGCGACCCCAAGTGGGGTCGCCAAGTGCTTTTCCTGGGGTCGCCAAACTTTGAAAATATCAAAATAAAAATAAAAATTAAAAATATGGCTGAACTCGCAGTAAAGAAAAAATATATAAAAGTATTTGGGGATTTTTATTTATCGACTTTTATAGCCTATATCTATCTATTTATATATTAATATAAAAAAACGAAATTTTAATGGTGGTTTCCCTGAGTGCAGTATGCATTTGATATGTGAATAGCATTACCGTCCACGTCCAATCAGGCAGCCACTCCCGCTGTACTGCCGCAGCGGGAATCACTGTCTACTATTTGTTCGTCTTATATAGTTGATGCATTTATACCTGTATAGTGATTTCGAATGTGCTGCATAGGTTGCACTCAGTCTTTGTTTTTTTTAAATTCTTAATTACTCACGAAAAAAGTGATATGCCAATTATAGAAACTGAGTACTTCCCTTGCTGACGAAGTATTGCACCACAGTATGTCAGTGAGTGATAGCCTATCACAGTATTCATAATTGGGGCTTCTAAAACCATATGGTAGCCCCCCCCCACATATTCAAAGAGAGAGATGGGCAAGGGAAGAGGAAGAGAAGGAGAGGGGCACTTTTCATGCCCTCTCCTCCTACATTTTCCCCTTTACCTTCGCAACCCTTTCCTTGCTCCTCTCCCCCCTTCCCCTTCTTTCCAGGCCCCTTCTCCCCCTGCTTCTTTTTTTACCCCTGCCCTCCTCTCCTCCTTCTACTTGGCCCCCCTCCCCTCCTCTTCGATATTTCCTTGCCACTTCCCTTCCTCTCCTCATCTTTACTACTCCCCTTCCTTTTTATTTACCTCTTGTGAATTTGTATTGTTTCGATTATTATTTCATTCAACAAAATAATTGTGTTATTAGATGTGTTATTTTATTTGTATGTTCTTGTGAAGTTGGCACGTCTGCGGCGCAGGTCACTCGGTCGAAAAGGTCGTTGGTTTGGCGGTTATTTAGAGATTTGGAGGATTTTATGTCGCTGGTTTTTGAGGTTGTTGTTTTGGCAGTTGTTAAAAGATTGGGCAGATTTTGTCATTGGTTTTTGAGGTTGTTGTTTTGGTAGTTGTTTAGAGATTTGGAGGATTTTATAACATTGGTTTTAGAGGTTGTTGTTTTGGCAGTTGTTTAGAGATTTGGAGGATTTTATGTCATTGGTTTTGGAGGTGTTGTTTTGGTAGTTGTTTAAAGATTTGGAGGATTTTATGTCACCGGTTTTTGAGGTTGTTGTTTTGGCGTTGTTTAGAGATTTGGAGGATTTTATGTCGCTGGTTTTGGAGGTTGTTGTTTTGGCAGTTGTTTGGAGATTTGCAGGATTTTATGTCATCGGTTTTTGAGGTTGTTGTTTTGTCAGTTGTTTAGAGATTTGGAGGATTTTATGTCATTGGTTTTGGAGTTTATTGTTTTGGCAGTTGTTTAGAGATTTGAAGGATTTTATGTCATTGGTTTTGGAGTTTATTGTTTTGGCAGTTGTTTAAAGATTTGGAGGATTTAAGTCGCCGGTTTTTGAGGTTGTTGTTTTCGCAGTTGTTTAGAGATTTGGAGGATTTTATGTCATAGGTTTTGGATTTTATTGTTTTGGCAGTTGTTTAGAGATTTAGAGGATTTTATGTCATTGGTTTTGGAGGTTATTGTTTTGGCAGTTGTTTAAAGATTTGGAGGATTTTAAGTCGCCGGTTTTTGAGGTTGTTGTTTTGTCAGTTGTTTAGAGATTTGGAGGATATTATGTCATTGGTTTTGGAGGTTGTTGTTTTGGCAGTTGTTTAGAGATTTTAAGGATTTTATGTCATTGGTTTTGGAGGTTATAGTTTTGGCAGTTGTTTAGAGATTTGAAGGATTTTATGTCATTGGTTCTGGAGGTTGTTGTCTTGGCAGTTGTTTAGAGATTTGGAGGATTACAAGTCACCGGTTTTTGAGGTTGTTATTTTGGCTGTTTACAGATTTGGAGGATTTTATGTCATTGGTTTTGGAGGTTGTTGTTTTGGCAGTTGTTTAGAGATTTTAAGGATTTTATGTCATTGGTTTTGGAGGTGGTTGTTTTGGCTGTTTAAAGATTTGGAGGATTTTATGTCATTGGTTTTGGAGGTTATTGTTTTGGCAGTTGTTTAGAGATTTGGAGGATTTTATGTAATTGGTTTTTGAGGTTGTTGTTTTGGCAGTTGTTTAGAGATTTGGAGGATTTTATAACATTGGTTTTGGAGGTTGTTGTTTTGGCAGTTGTTTAGAGATATGGAGGATTTTATGTCATTGGTTTTGGAGGTGTTGTTTTGGCAGTTGTTTAGAGATTTGGAGGATTTTATGTTGCTGGTTTTTGAGGTTGTTGTTTTGGCAGGTGTTTACAGATTTGGAGGATTTTATGCCATTGGTTTTGGAGGTTGTTGTTTTGGCAGTTGTTTAGAGATTTTAAGGATTTTATGTCACTGGGTTTTGAGGTTATTGTTTTGGCATGTTAAGAGAATTGGAGGATTTTATGTCATTGGTTTTGGAGGTTGTTGTTTTGGCGGTTGTTTAGAGATTTGGAGGATTTTATAACATTGGTTTTGGAGGTTGTTGTTTTGGCAGTTGTTTAGAGATATGGAGGATTTTATGTCATTGGTTTTGGAGGTGTTGTTTTGGCAGTTGTTTAGAGATTTTGAGGATTTTATGTTGCTGGTTTTTGAGGTTGTTGTTTTGGCAGTTGTTTACAGAATTGGAGGATTTTATGTCATTGGTTTTGGAGGTTGTTGTTTTGGCAGTTGTTTAGAGATTTTAAGGATTTTATGTCATTGGTTTTGGAGGTTATTGTTTTGGCAGTTGTTTACAGATTTGGAGGATTTTATGTCGCTGGTTTTTGAGGTTATTGTTTTGGCAGTTGTTTAGAGATTTGAAGGATTTTATGTCATTGGTTTTGGAGGTTATTGTTTTGGCAGTTGTTTAGAGATTTTGAGGATTTTATGTTGCTGGTTTTTGAGGTTGTTATTTTGGCAGTTGTTTACAGATTTGGAGGATTTTATGCCATTGGTTTTGGAGGTTGTTGTTTTGGCAGTTGTTTAGAGATTTTAAGGATTTTGTCATTGGTTTTGGGGGTTAATGTTTTGGCAGTTGTTTAGAGATTTTGAGGATTTTATGTTGCTAGTTTTTGAGGTTGTTGTTTTGGCAGTTGTTTACAAATTTGGAGGATTTTATGTCATTGGTTTTGGAGGTTATTGTTTTGGCAGTTGTTTAGAGATTTTAAGGATTTTATGTCGCTGGTTTTTGAGGTTATTGTTTTGGCATGTTAAGAGAATTGGAGGATTTTATGTCATTGGTTTTGGAGGTTGTTGTTTTGGCGGTTGTTTAGAGATTTGGAGGATTGTATATGGTTGGTTTTTTGAGGTTGTAGTTTTGGCGAGATTTGGAGTGCTGAATATCATTGATTTTTTTCGTTTCTGCTTAATCTTATTTACTGTGATTTGCAAATATATTACATCTCTTTTCCTTGTTACTCCTTCCGTGACCCTTCCCCTCCTCTCTACGCCGCCTCCTCCTTGTTCCTTGCCCCTTCACTTTCCTTGCTACCTACCCTCTTTTTAAGACTGAACCACGAATAGAGAAACTTAGCCTCATGATCCAGGACCAAGGCTCCCAATAAAATCAGTTTACCATGTAACAGAAAACCTTTATATATACTTTCAGTTTGTTTTTATGGAATGTGACAAAATATTATTCCAGAAGTGGGGTTTTTGATTAATATTAAGCCTTAGAATTTATAATGCTATAATAAAATTTAATGATGTTAATTTTGTCTTTTTACAGCCAACAACTAGTAATATATAAGAATACTTATACAACTAAACTAGTGGGGTCGCGGTCATAGCTTGAGGTGCATGATTGGGGTCGCCTGAAAAAAAGGTTGGGAACCACTGTTCTAGGCCCTCACAGAGAGTGTAGGTCCAGCAGGTGTCTCTTGGTCCTCGCAGAGAGTGTATGTCCAGCAGGTGACTTTAGAGCCTAGCAGACAGTTTAGGTCCAGCAGGTGTCTCTAGCCCCTTGCAGAGAGTGTGTGATCAGCAAGTGAGTCTAAAACCTCACAGAGAGTGTAGGTCCAGCAGGTGTCTCTAGGCCCTTGCAGGGAGTGTAGGTTCAGCAGGTGACTCTAGAACCTAGCAGAGAGTGTAGGTCCAGCAGGTGTCTCTAGGCCAGTGGTTCCCAACCTGGGGGGAAATATGAAGCTTCCAGGAGGGAAATAATAACACTACCTACTAACTAAAACAAGCGAAAAATGTCCTCATAGTACATGCGGCAATTTGTTTTTAGCCATTCAATTATGATATGATCATATCAGTTCTCAAAGACATGCTATTCAAGGGGAGAATTGGAGTGTCATGCCCATTTTTGAGGCAGGCGAGTGGGCATGAGGGCTGGGCGGGGCATGAAGGGGGAAATCTGGATGGTGGAACTGGGTGCAAGGGGGAAATGACAAAAAAGGTTGGGAACCACTGCTCTAGGCGTTCTCAGAGAGTGTAATTAAAGTAGGTGACTCTGGGCACTCACAGAGACTATAGGTGCAGTATGTGACTCTACGCCGTCGCAGAGAGTGTATGTCCAGCAGGTGACTATAGGTCCCTACAGAGAGTTGAGGTCCAGTAGGTGACTCCAGGCCCTCGCAGAGAATGTAGACCCAGCAGGTGACTCTAGGCCATCGCAGAGAGTGTAGGTCCAGTAAGTAACTCTAGGCCCTTGGAGAGAGTGTAGGTCCCGCAGGTTACTCTAGGCCTTCGCAGAGAGTGTAGATTCAGCAGGGGACTCTGGCACCTTGCAGAGTTCAAGTCCAGCTAGTATCTAGGCCCTCGCAGAGAGTGTAGGTCCAGCAGGTGATTCTAAGCCCTCACAGATAGTGAATGTCCCCTAAGGGACTTTAGGGACTCTTAGAGATTTTGGGTCCAGTAGGTGACTCTAGACCAGTGGTTCCCAACCTTTTTTTCAGGTGACCCCAATCATGCACCTCAAGCCATGACCGCGACCCCACTAGTTTAGTTGTATAAGTATTATTATATATTACTAGTTGTTGGTTGTAAAAGTAAGGGACAATAAATATCCTTCTATAAGATAGGTACTATAAGATTGGAAAAGACAGAACTAACATCACTAAATTTCATTATAGGATTATAAATTCTAAGGCTCATTATTAATCAAAAACCCCACTTCTGGAAAAATGTTTTATCACATTCCACAAAAACAAACTAAAAGTATATATAAATGTTTTCTGTTAAATGATAAACTGATTTTAATGGGAGCCTTGGTCCTGGATCATGATGCTAAGTTTCTCTATTTGTGGTTCAGTCTTAGAAATAGGGTAGGTAGCAAGGAAAGTGAAGGGGCAAGGAACAAGGAGGAGGAGGTGTAGAGAGAAGGGGAGGAGTCAAGGAAGGAGGAACAAGGAAAAGAGGTGTAAAATATTTGCAAATCGCAATAAATAAGACGAAGCAGAAACGAAAAAATATATGATTTACAGCACTCCAAATCTCGCCAAAACAACAACCTCAAAAACCAACCATATACAATCCTCCAAATCTCTAAACAACCGTTAAAACTACAACCACAAAAACCAATGACATAAAATCCTCCAAATCTCTAAACAACCGCCAAAACAACAACCTCAAAACCCAGTGACATAAACTCCTCCAAATCTATAAACAACTGCCAAAACAACAACCTCAAAACCCAGTGACATAAAATCCTCCAAATCTATAAACAACTGCCAAAACAATAACCTCAAAAACCAGCGACTTCAAATCCTCCAAATCTCTAAACAACTGCTAAAACAACAACTTCAAAAACCAATGACAAAATCCTCCAAATCTCTAAACAACCGCCAAAACAACAACCTCAAAAACCAGCGACATAAAATCCTCCAAATCTCTAAACAACTGCCAAAACAACAACCTCAAAACCCAGTGACATAAAATCCTCCAAATCTATAAACAACTGCCAAAACAACAACCTCAAAAACCAATGACTTAAAATCCTCTAAATCTCTAAACAACTGCCAAAACAACAACCTCATAACCCAGCGACATAAAATCCTCCAAATCTCTAAACAACTGCCAAAACAACCTCAAAAACCAATGACTTAAAATCCTCTAAATCTCTAAACAACTGCCAAAACAACAACCTCAAAAACCAATGACTTAAAACCCTCTAAATCTCTAAACAACTGTCAACACAACAACCTCAAAAACAAATGACAAAATCCTCCAAATTTCTAAACAACTGCCAAAACAACAACCTCCAAAACCAATGACTTAAAAGCCTCCAAATCTCTAAACAACTGCCAAAACAACAACCTCCAAAACCAATGACATAAAATCCTCCAAATCTGTAAACAACCGCCAAAACAACCTCAAAAACCAATGACTTAAAATCCTCTAAATCTCTAAACAACTGCCAAAACAACAACCTCCAAAACTATTGACATAAAATCCTCCAAATCTCTAAACAACTGCCAAAACAACCTAAAAAACCGGCGAAATAAAATCCTCCAAATCTCTGAACAACTGATAAAACAACAACCTCCAAAACCAATGACATAAAATCCTCCAAATCTGTAAACAACCGCCAAAACAACCTCAAAAACCAATGACTTAAAATCCTCTAAATCTCTAAACAACTGCCAAAACAACAACCTCCAAAACCAATGACATAAAATCCCCCCAATCTCTAAACAACTGCCAAAACAACCTAAAAAACCGGCGAAATAAAATCCTCCAAATCTCTGAACAACTGATAAAACAACAACCTCCAAAACCAATGACATAAAATCCTCCAAATCTCTAAATAACTGCCAAAACAACAACCTCCAAAACCAATGACTTAAAATCCTCTAAATCTCTAAACAACTGCCAAAACAACAACCTCCAAAACCAATGTTATAAAATCCTCCAAATCTCTAAACAACTGTCAAAACAACAACCTCAAAAACTAATGACAAAATCCTCCAAATCTCTAAACAACTGCCAAAACAACGACCTTTTCGACCGAGTGACCAGCGCCGGAGACGTGCCAACTTCACAAGAACATACAAATAAAATAACACATCTAATAACACAATTATTTTATTAAATGAAATAATAATCGAAACAATACAAATTTACAAGAGGTAAATAAAAAGGTAGGGGAGGAGTAAAGATGCGGAGAGGAAGGGAAATGGCAAGGAAATATCGAAGAGGAGGGGAGGGGGGGGGGGGTGTAAGAAGGAGGAGGAGAAGAGGGCAGGGGTAAAAAAGAAGCAGGGGGAGAAGGGGCCTGGAAAGACGGGGAAGGGGGGAGAGGAGCAAGGAAAAGGTGGCGAAGGTAAAGGGGAAAATGTAGGAGGAGAGGGCATGAAAAGTGCCCCTCTCCTTCTCTTCCTCTTCCCTTGCCCATCTCTCTCTTTAAAATCATGTGGTTTTAGAAGCCTTAATTATGAACACTGTGATAGGCTATCATCCACTGACATACTGTGATGCAATACTTCGTCAGTAAGGGAAGTACTCAGTTTCTATTGTTGGCATACCACTTTCTCATGAATGATTAAGAATTTTAAAGAAACAAAGATTGTGTAAAACTTACGCAGCACATTAAAAATCACTATACAGGTATAAATGCATCAACTATATAAGACGAACAAATAGTAGAGTGTTTCCTGCTGCGGCAATACAGCTGGAGTGGCTGCCTGGTTGGACGTGGACAGTGATGCTGTTCACGTATCAAATGTATACCGCACTCAAGGATACCACCATTAAAATTTAGTTTTTTATATTAATATATGAATAGATAGATATATAAAAGTCGATAAATGAAAATCCACAAATACGTTTATATATTTTTTCTTTACTGCAAGTTCTGCCATATTTTTAATTTTTATTTTTATTTTGGTATTTTGAGATTTTGGCGACCCCAGGAAAAGCACTTGGCGACCCCACTTGGGGTCGCGATCCTAGGGTTGGGAAACCTGAGCCTAGAGTTATCTGCTGAACTTACACTTTCTGTAAGGGCCAAGAGTCACCTACTGGACACACACTCTCTGCAAGGGCCTAGAGTCACTTACAGGACTTACATTCTCTCCGAGGGCCTAGAGTTACCTACTGGACCTACACTCTCTGTGAGATCCTAGACCTGCTCTACTTATACTCTCTGCAAGGGCCTAGAATCACCTGCTGGACCTACACTTTCTGCGAGTGTCTTGAGTCACTTGCTGGACCTACAATCTCCGCTAGGGCTCATAGTCCCTGCGGGATCTACACTCTCTGCAAAGGCCTAGAGTCACCTGCTGGACCTACACTCTATGCAAGGGCCTAGAGTTACCTACTGGACCCACACTCTCTGCGAGGGCCTAGAGTTACTTGCTACACCTACAATCTCTGCGAGGGCCTATAGCCCCTTGCTGGACCTACACTGTCTGCGAAAGCCTAGAGTCACCTACTGGACCTACAGTCTCTGTAAGGACATGGAATCACCTACTGGACCTACAATCTCTACGAGGGCCTAGAGTCACCTACTGGACCTACGCTCTCTGCGAGGGCCTAGAGTCACATGCTATGCCTACACTCACTGTGAATGCCTAGATTCACCTACTGGACCTACCTTCTCTGCAATGGTCTAGAGTCACTTACTAGACTTACACTCTCTGTGAGGGCCTAAAGTTACCTACAGGACCTGCACTCTCTGCCGGGGCCTATACCTGCACGACCTACACTCTCTGCGATGTCCTAGAGTCACTTGCTCGACCTACACTCTCTGCGAGGGTCTAAAGTCACCTACTGGACCTACAATCTCTGCGAAGGGCTAGACCTGCTCGACCTACACTCTCTTTGAGAAACTAGAGTCACCTACTGGACCTAAACTCTTGGCAAGGGCAAGAGTCAATTACTGAACCTACACTCTCTGCTAGGGCCTAGAGTTACCGACTGGACCTACACTCTCTGTGGGGGCCTACACCTGCTCTACCTACACTCTCTGTGAATGCCTAGTAACATGCTCTACCTACACTCTCTGCCAGGGCGTAGAGTCACCTACTAGAACTAGACTCTCTATGAGGGCCTAAAGTCCCGTAGTGGACCTTCACTATATACGAGGGCCTAGAAACACTTGCTATACCTACTCTCTCTGTGAGAGCCTAGACACACCTGATGGACCTATACTCTCAGTGAGGGCCTAGAGTCTCTTGTTGGACCTACACTCTCTGCGAGGGCCTAGAGTCACCTGCTGGAATTACACTCACTTCAAGGGACTAGAGTCACCTGCTAGACCTACACTCTCTGCAAGGGCTTGAAGTCACCTGCTGGAACTACATTCTCTGGGAAAGCCTAGAATCACGTGCTCACCGTACACTCTCTGCGAGGGCCTAGAGTCATTTGCTGGACTTACGCTCTCTGCGAGGGCCTAGAGGCACCTGCTGGAAATACACTCTCTGCGATGGCCTAGAGTCACCTGCTGGACTTACACTCTCTCTGAGGGACTAGAGTCATCTGCTGGAGCTACAATATCTGCGAGAGCCTAGTGTCACCTGTTTGACCTACAGGGCTTAGAGTCACACGCTGGATGTACACTCTCTGCAAGGCGCTAGAGTCTGCAGCTGGAGCTATACTCTGCATGAGGACCTAGAATCACCTGCTGGACATAAACTCTCCGCGAGGGCCTAGATTCCCCAACGGGTCATACACTTTCTGCAAAGGCTTAGTGTCACCTTCTAGACCTAAACTCTGCAAGGGCCTAGAGTCACCTACTGGACCTACAATCTCTGCATGGGCCTAGAGTCACCTACTGGACCTACACACTCTGCGAGGGGCTAGAATCACCTGCTGGACCTACACTCTCTGCGAGGGCCTAGAATCACCTGCTGGACCTACACTCTCGGCGAGGGCGTATAGTCACCTGCTGGACCTACGCTCTCTACGAGGGCCTGGAATCACATGCGGAATCTACACTCCCTATGACGGCCTAGAGTCACATACTGGACCTACACTCTCTGAGAGGGCCTAGAGTCATTTACTGGATTTGAACTCTCTATGAGGGCCTAGAGTTACCTACTGGACCTACAATCTCTGCTGGGCCCTAGACCTGCTCGACCTACACTCTCTGCGATGGCCTACAGTCACCTGCTTGACCTACACTCTCTACGAGGGTCTAGAGTCACCTACTGGACTTACAATCTCTGTGAGGGCCTAGAGCTGCTCGACCTACACTCTCTGTGAGGGCCTAGAGTCACCTACTGGACCTTCACACTCTGGAAGAGCCTAGAATCACTTACTGGACCTAGACTCTCCGCTAGGGCCTAGAGTTACTTACTGGACCTACACTCTCTGCTGGGGCATAGACCTGCTCGACCTAAACTCTTTGCGAAGGCCTAGACCTGCTTGACCTACACTCTCTGTGAATGCCTAGAGTCACCTGATGGCCCTACACTCTCTGTGAGGGCCTAGAGTCACTTGTCGGAACTATATTCTCTGTTAGGGCCTAGAGTCACTTGCTCAACGTACACTTTCTACGAGGGCCTAGAGTCATCTGCTGGACTTCCACTCTCTGTGAGGGCATAGAGTCATCTGCTGGACATACACACTCTGCTAGGTCCTAGAGTCACCTGCTGGACTTACACTCTCTTAGAGGGCCTAGAGTCACCAGCTGGACCTAAAATCTCGGCAGGGTGTAGAGTCACCTATTTGACCTACAGGGCCAAGAGTCCCATTCTGGATGTACACTCTCTGCAAGGCCCTAGAGTCTGCAGCTGGATCTACACTGTATGAGGGCCTAGAGTGACCTGCAGGACATACACTCTGCGAGGGCCTAGATCCACCAACGGGTCTTACACTTTTCGCGAAGGCCTAGAGTTACTTTCTAGACCTAAACTTTCTGCGAGGGCCTAGAGTCACCTACTGGACCTACACTCTCTGCAAGGGCCTAGAGTCACCTACTGGACCTACACTCTCTGCGAGGGCCTAGAGTCACCTGCTCGACATGAACTCTCTGCGAGGGCCTATAGTCAACTGATAGACCTAAACTCTCTGCGAGGGCCTGGAATCACCTGCCGAACATACACTCACAATGAGAGCGTAGATTCACCTAATGGACCTACACTCTCTGAGAGGCGCTAGAGTCACTTACTGAACTTGAACTCTGTGAGGGCCTAAAGTTACCTACAGGACCTGCACTCTCTGCTGGGGCCTAGACCTGCTCGACCTACACTCTCTATGACGGCCTAGAGTCACCTGCTGGACTTACACTCTGCGAGTGTCTAGGGTCACTAATGGACCTACAATCTCTGCGAGAGCCTAAAGTCCAATAGTGGACATTCACTCTCTGAAAGCCCCTAAAATCACCTGCTGGACCTACACTCTCTGTGAGAGCCTAGAGTCACTTGGACCTACACTCTCTGCAAAGGCCTAGAGTCACCTGCTGGACCTACACTCTCTGCAACAGCTTAGAGTCACCTACTGGACCTACACTCTCTGCGAGGGCCTAGAGTTACTTGTTAAACCTACAATCTCTGCGAGGGCCTATAGTCTCTTGTTGGCATTACACTCTCTGCTAAGGTCTAGAGTCACCTACTGGACCCACACTCTCTGTAAGGACATGGAATCACCTACTGGACCTACACTCTCTGCGAGGGCCTAGAGTCACCTACTGGACCTACACTCTCTGCGAGGGCCCAGAGTCATCTGCTAAACCTACACTCTCTGTGAATGCCTAGATTTACCTAATGGACCTACACTCTCTGCGAAGGCAAGAGTCATTTACTGGACCTACACTCTCTGCTGGGGCCTAGAGTTACTGACTGGACCTGCACTCTCTACTAGGGCTTTGAACTGCTCGACCTACACTCTCTGCAGTGGCCTGGACCACCTCTACCTACACTGTCTGTGAAAGCCTAGTCACATGCTGGACCTACACTCTCTGCGAGGGCGTAGAGTCACCTAGTAGACCTACACACTCTATGAGTGCCTAAAGGTCCGTAGTGCACCTTCACTCTCTACAAGGGCCTAGAATCATTTGATATTTCTACTCTCCCTGTGAGAGCCTAGAGTCAGCTGATGGACCTAAACTCTCTCTGAGGGCCTAGAGTCTCTTGTTGGACCTACACTCTCTGCGAGGGCTTAGAGTCACCTGCTGGAATTACACTCACTTCAAGGGACTAGAGTCATATGCTAGACTTACATTCTTTGCAAGGGCTTGGAGTCACCTGATGGAACTACATTCTCTTTGAGGCCCTAGAATCACGTGCTCAACGTACACTCTCTGCGAGGGCCTAGAGTCATCTGCTGGACTTACACTCTCTGCTAGGGCCTAGAGTCACCTGCTGGAAATACACTCTCTGCGAGGGCCTAGAGTCACCTGCTGGACTTACACTCTCTCTGAGGGACTAGAGTCACTTACTGGACCTACACTCTCTGCGAGAGCCTAGAATCACTTACTGGACCTACACTCTCTGCTAGGGCCTAGAGTTACTTACTGGACCTACACTCTCTACTAGGCCCTAGACCTGCTCGACCTACACTCTCTGCGAAGGCATAGACCTGCTCGACCTACACTCTCTGTGAATGCCTAGAGTCACATGCTGAATCTACACTCTTTGCGGGGGCCTAGAGTCACCTACTAGACCTATACTCTCTGTGAGGGCCTAAATTCCCATAGTGGACCTTCACTCTCTACGAGGGCCTAGAATCACTTGCTTGACCTACTCTCTCTGTAAGAGCCTAGAGTCACCTGATGGACATACACTCTCTGCGAGGGCCTAGAGTCACCTCCTGGACCTACTCTCACTTCAAGGGACTAGAGTCACTTTCTAGACCTACACTCTCTGCAAGGGCTTGGAGTCACCTGCTGGAACTGCATTCTCTGTTAGTGCCTCGAGTCACTTGCTCAACGTACACTCTCTACGAGGGCCTAGAGTCATCTGCTGGACTTACACTCTTAGTGAGGGCATAGAGTCACCAACGTGTCTTACACTTTTTGCGAAGGCCTAGAGTCACCTTCTGGACCTAAACTTTCTGTGAGGGCCTAGAGTCACTTACTGGACCTACACACTCTTAAAGGGCTAGGGTCACCTACAGTACTGGACCTACACTCTCTGCTAGGGCCTAGAGTCACCTGCTAGACATTAACTCTCTGCGAGGGCCTATAGTCAACTGCTTGACCTTCACTCTCTGCGAGGGCCTGGAATCACCTGCCTAACATACACTCACAGTGAGGGCGTAGATTCACCTAATGGACCTACACTCTCTGAGAGGCCCTAGAGTCACTTACTGAACTTGAACTCTGTGAGGGCCTAGAGTTACCTACTGGACCTACAGTCTCTGCTGGGGCCTAGACCTGCTCGATCTACACTCTCTATGACGGCCTAGAGTCACCTGCTGGACCTACACTTTCTGCAATAGCTTAGAGTCACCTACTGGACATACACTCTCTGCGAGGTCCTAGAGTTACTTGCTACACCTACAATCTCTGCGAGGGCCTATAGTCTCTTGTTGGACCTACACTCTTTGCGAAGGCCTAGAGTCACCTACTGGACCTACACTCTCTGTAAGGACATGGAATCACCTACTGGACCTACACACTCTGCGAGGGCCTAGAGTCACCGGCTACATCTACATTCCCTGTGAGTGCCTATAGACAGCTACTGGACTTACACTCTCCGCGAGGGCCTTGAGTCACCTGCTGAACCTATACTCACTGTGGATGTCTAGATTCACCTACTGGAAATACTTTCTCTGTGAGGGCCTAAAGTCATTTACCGGACTTACACTCTCTGTGAGGCCCTAGAGTTACCTACTGAACCTACAATTTCTGCTGGGGCCTAGACCTGATCGACATACACTCTCTGCGATGGCCTAGAGTCCCTTGCTGGACCTACACTCTCTGCAAGGGACTAGAGTCACATACTGGACCTACAATCTCTGCGAGGGCCTAGACCTGCTCGACCTACACTCTCTGTGAGGAACTAGAGTCACATACTGGACATATACTCTCTGCGAAGGCCTAGAGTCACTCACTGGACCTGCACTCTCTTCTAGGGCCTAGAGTTAACGACTGGACCTATACTCTACTAGGGCCTATACCTGATCGACCTACAGTCTCTGCGGGGGCCTAGACCTGCTCTACCTACACTCTCTGTGAATGCCTAGTCAAATGCTGGACCTACACTCTCTATGAGGGCCTAAAGTCCCATAGTGGACCTTCACTCTCTACGAAGGCCTAGAATCACTTGCTATACCTACTCTAGCTGTGAGAGCCTAGAGTCACTTGATGGACCTACACTCTCTGTGAGGGCCTAGAGTCACATGCTGGACCTACACTCTTTGCGAAGGCCTAGAGTCACCTACTAGACCTACACTCTCTATGAGGGCCTAAAGTCCCGTAGTGGACCTTCACTCTCTACGAAGGCCTAGAATCACTTGCTATACCTACTCTTGCTGTGAGAGCCTAGAGTCACCTGATGGACCTACACTCTCTGTGAGGGCCTAGAGTCAATTGTTGGAGCTACACTTTCTGCGAGGGCCTAGAGTCACCTGCTGGAATTACACGCACTTCAAGGGACTACTGTAGAGTCACCTGCTAGACCTACACACTCTGCAAGGGCTTGAAGTCACCTTCTGGAACTACATTTTCTGTGAGGGCCTAGATTCACGTGCTCAACGTACACTCTCTGCGAGGGCCTAGAGTCATCTGCATGACTTACACTCTCTGCAAGGGCCTAGAGTCACCTACTGGACCTACACTCTCTGCGAGGGCCTAGAGTCACCGGCTAGACATGAACTCTCTGCGAGGGCCTATAGTCACCTGCTAGACCTACACTCTCTGCTAGGGCCTGGAATCACCTGCTGAACATACACTCACAGTGAGGGCGTAGATTCACCTAATGGACCTACACTCTCTCGGAGGCCCTAGAGTCACTTACTGAACTTGAAATCTGTGAGGGCCTAGAGTTACCTGCTGGATCTACATTCTTTGCTGGAGCCTAGACCTGCTCGATCTACTCTCTCTATGACGGCCTAGAGTCACCTGTTGGACCTACACTCTCTACGAGTGTCTAGGGTCACTAATGGACCTATAATCTCTGCGAACGCATAAAGTCCCTTAGTGGACCTTCACTCTCTGCAATGTCCTAAAATCACCTGCTGGACCTACACTCTCTGTGAGAGCCTAGAGTCACTTGGACCTACACTCTATGTAAAGGCTTAGAGTCACCTGCTGAACCTACACTCTCTGCGAGGGCCTAGAGTTACTTGCTACACCTACAATCTCTGGGAGGGCCTATACTCTCCTGTTGGATCTACACTCTTTGCAAAGGCCTAGAGTCACCTGCTGAACCTACACTCACTGTGGATGTCTAGTTTCATCTACTGGAAATGCCTTCTCTGCGAGGGCCTAAAGTCACTTACTGAACTTACACTCTCTGCGAAGGCCTAGAGTCACTCACTGGACCTGCACTCTCTTCTAGGGCCTAGAGTTAACGACTGGACCTATACTCTACTAGGGCCTATACCTGATCGACCTACAGTCTCTGCGGGGGCCTAGACCTGCTCTACCTACACTCTCTGTGAATGCCTAGTCAAATGCTGGACCTACACTCTCTATGAGGGCCTAAAGTCCCATAGTGGACCTTCACTCTCTACGAAGGCCTAGAATCACTTGCTATACCTACTCTAGCTGTGAGAGCCTAGAGTCACTTTATGGACCTACACTCTCTGTGAGGGCCTAGAGTCACATGCTGGACCTACACTCTTTGCGAAGGCCTAGAGTCACCTACTAGACCTACACTCTCTATGAGGGCCTAAAGTCCCGTAGTGGACCTTCACTCTCTACGAAGGCCTAGAATCACTTGCTATACCTACTCTTGCTGTGAGAGCCTAGAGTCACCTGATGGACCTACACTCTCTGTGAGGGCCTAGAGTCAATTGTTGGAGCTACACTTTCTGCGAGGGCCTAGAGTCACCTGCTGGAATTACACTCACTTCAAGGGACTACTGTAGAGTCACCTGCTAGACCTACACACTCTGCAAGGTCTTGAAGTCACCTTCTGGAACTACATTTTCTGTGAGGGCCTAGATTCACGTGCTCAACGTACACTCTCTGCGAGGGCCTAGAGTCATCTGCATGACTTACACTCTCTGCAAGGGCCTAGAGTCACCTACTGGACCTACACTCTCTGCGAGGGCCTAGAGTCACCGGCTAGACATGAACTCTCTGCGAGGGCCTATAGTCACCTGCTAGACCTACACTCTCTGCTAGGGCCTGGAATCACCTGCTGAACATACACTCACAGTGAGGGCGTAGATTCACCTAATGGACCTACACTCTCTCGGAGGCCCTAGAGTCACTTACTGAACTTAAAATCTGTGAGGGCCTAGAGTTACCTGCTGGATCTACATTCTTTGCTGGGGCCTAGACCTGCTCGATCTACTCTCTCTATGACGGCCTAGAGTTACCTGTTGGACCTACACTCTCTACGAGTGTCTAGGGTCACTAATGGACCTATAATCTCTGCGAACGCATAAAGTCCCTTAGTGGACCTTCACTCTCTGCAATGTCCTAAAATCACCTGCTGGACCTACACTCTCTGTGAGAGCGTAGAGTCACTTGGACCTACACTCTATGTAAAGGCTTAGAGTCACCTGCTGAACCTACACTCTCTGCGAGGGCCTAGAGTTACTTGCTACACCTACAATCTCTGGGAGGGCCTATACTCTCCTGTTGGATCTACACTCTTTGCGAAGGCCTAGAGTCACCTGCTGAACCTACACTCACTGTGGATGTCTAGTTTCATCTACTGGAAATGCCTTCTCTGCGAGGGCCTAAAGTCACTTACTGAACTTACACTCTCTGTGAGGGCCTAGAGTTACCTACTGGACCTACACTCTCTGCTGGGGACTAGACCTGATCGACATACACTCTCTGCGATGGCCTAGAGTCCCCTGCTGGACCTACACTCTCTGCGAGGGACTAGAGTCACCTACTGGACCTACTATCTCTGCGAGGGCCTAGACCTGCTCGACCTACACTCTCTGTGAGGAACTACAGTCACATACTGGACATACACTCTCTGCGAGGGCCTTGAGTCACTCACTGGACCTGCACTCTCTTCTAGGGCCTAGAGTTAACGACTGGACCTACACTCTACGAGGGCCTATACCTGCTCGACCTACAGTCTCTGGGGGGGCCTAGACCTGCTCTACCTATACTCTCTGTGAATACCTAGTCAAATGCTGGACCTACACTCTCTGCGAGGGCGTAGAGTCACCTACTAGACCTACACGCTCTATGAGGGCCTAAAGTCCCGTAGTGGACCTCCACTCTCTACGAAGGCCTAGAATCACTCTCTATACCTACTCTCGCTGTGACAGCCCAGAGTCACCTGATGGACCGACACTCTCTGTGAGGGCCTAGAGTCAATTGTTGGACCTACACTTTCTGCAAGGGCCTAGGGTCACCTGCTGGAATTACACGCACTTCAAGGGACTACTGTAGAGTCACGTGCTAGACCTACACTCTCTGCAAGGGCTTGAAGTCACCTTCTGGAACTACATTCTCTGTGAGGGCCTAGAGTCACATGCTCAACGTACACTCTCTGTGAGGGCCTAGAGTCATCTGCTGGAATTACACTCTTTGCGAGGGCCTAGAGTCACCTGCTGGAAATACACTCTCTGCGAAGGACTAGAGTCACGTGCTGGACTTACACTCTCTCTGAGGGACTAGAGTCACTTGCTGGACCTACAATCTCTGTGAGAGCCTAGTGTAACCTCTTTGACCTACAGGGCCTGTAGTCACACGTTGGATGTACACTCTCTACAAGGCGCTAGAGTCAGCAGCTGAACCTATACTCTGCATGAGGACCTAGAATCACCTGCTGGACCTACACTCTCCGCGGGGGCCCAGATTCACCAACGGGTCTTACACTTTCTGCAAACGCCTAGTGTCACCTTTTGGACATGAACTCTCTGCGAGGGCCTATAGTCACCTGCTAGACCTACACTCTCTGCGAGGGCCTGGAATCACCTGCTGAACATACACTCACAGTGAGGGCGTAGATTCACTTAATGGACCTACACTCTCTGAGAGGCCCTAGAGTCACTTACTGAATTTGAAATCTGTGAGAGCCTAGAATTACCTACTGGATCTACAGTCTCTGCTGGGGCCTAGACCTGCTCAACCTACACTCTCTATGATGGCCTAGAGTCACCTGCTGGACCTACACTCTCTGCGAGTGTCTAGGGTCACTAATGGACCTATAATCTCTGCAAAGGCATAAAGTCCCTTAGTGGACCTTCACTCTCTGCAATGTCCTAAAATCACCTTCTGGACCTACACTCTCTGTGAGAGCCTAGAGTCACTTGGACCTACACTCTATGTAAAGGCTTAGAGTCACCTGCTGGACCTACACTCTCTGCGAGGGCTTAGAGTTACTTGCTACACCTACAATCTCTGGGAGGGCCTATACTCTCTTGTTGGATTTACACTCTTTGCGAAGGCCTAGAGTCACCTGCTGAACCTACACTCACTGTGGATGTCTAGTTTCATCTACTGGAGATGCCTTCGCTGCGAGGGCCTAAAGTCACTTACTGAACTTACACTCTCTGTGAGGGCCTAGAGTTACCTACTGGACCTACACTCTCTGCTGGGGCCTAGACCTGATCGACATACACTCTCTCGGATGGCCTAGAGTCCCCTGCTGGACCTACACTCTCTGCGAGGTCCTAGAGTCACCTACTGGATCTACAATCTCTGCGAGGGCTTAGACCTGCTCGACCTACACTCTCTGTGGAGAACTAGAGTCACATACTGGACATACACTCTCTGCGAGGGCCTTGAGTCACTCACTGGACCTGCACTCTCTTCTAGGGCCTAGAGTTAACGACTGGACCTACACTCTACGAGGGCCTATACCTGCTCGACCTACAGTCTCTGGGGGGGCCTAGACCTGCTCTACTAATACTCTCTGTAAATGCCTAGTCAAATGCTGGACCTACACTGCGAGGGCGTAGAGTCACCTATTAGTCCTACACTCTCTATGAGGGCCAAAAGTCCCGTAGTGGACCTTCACTCTCTACGAAGGCCTAGAATCACTTTCTATACCTACTCTCGCTGTGACAGCCTAGAGTCACCTGATGGACCTACACTCTCTGTGAGGGCCTAGAGTCAATTGTTGGAGCTACACTTTCTGCGAGGGCCTAGAGTCACCTGCTGGAATTACACGCACTTCAAGGGACTACTGTAGAGTCACCTGCTAGATCTACACTCTCTGCAAGGGCTTGAAGTCACCTTCTGGAACTACATTCTCTGTGAGGGCCTAGAGTCACGTGCTCAACGTACACTCTCTGTGAGGGCTTAGAGTCATCTGCTGGAATTACACTCTTTGCGAGGGCCTAGTTTCACCTTCTGGAAATACACTCTCTGCGAGGGACTAGAGTCACGTGCTTGACTTACACTCTCTCTGAGGGACTAGAGTCACTTGCTGGACCTACAATCTCTGTGAGAGCCTAGTGTAACCTCTTTGACCTACAGTGCCTGTAGTCACTGTAAGGGAATTTCATGTTAGTAACGCCATCTATTGATTGGTTTTGAAGTTACCGTATTTGCGAAGTTTCTGTTTATGATTTTATCCTTGTATTTTTAGTTTCATAATAGACTTTGAAAGATAAATTTTGTATTTTCTTTAGTCACGTTATAATCACCTAGCCGTGCAGTAAGTGGATTAACTGCTTGTGTTTATATGGAATATTGTTATCAGTTTTGTGAAATGTGTTAATCTTTGAAATTTTTGTCTTTAAAAGTGTTGTGAAGAATTTTCTTCACTCTTCTCCTTTTAATCGTATTTTTAGCTCTCTTCTACTAATACTATAGCTACCCCTTAAACATTCTCTCCTACATCTAGTTTTCTTTAACGAAACATAGGGAGGACTAACCTAAACTTGTTGACAGTGGCGCACGCCATGCTCGTGACGTCACAGCGTAGATACGCACGTTAGAGGGCCTTAGTGTAACCACGGCGTATGTTGGTTCTTTTCTTAAACTACGTGGGTTGAGATTAAATTCCTAAACTGCACATTTTAAATAAATTCCAATACTGCTGAATTAATGCATCTTATATTTCTCAATACCAATTAAGGTTTGTTAATTTTAAGATGTATGCCCATTGCACCAGTCCATTGCTAATTAATCATTTTGAATATTAATTTTTAGCAAGCCAGAATAGGTAGGATTATTGTATATATAAACTCCCTTAGAGCAGCAAGATTTATCTGAGTATTTAGTACAAAATCCTGCCTCCTCTGCACTCCTTGCAACAAAATGTTGCCCTGTCCTGAAGTCCCGATATGGCACCCTCAATGGATTACCGCGCGCATCAAGCTCTTCACCTGTCTGGAAAGGTGAAGCCAGGTGATCTCTTCGACCGTAGTGTCGACCCCATTCTACGAGAAGCTGCCCTGGCTAGCTGACCTGCCTGGTCATTGAACCCATGTACTTCTGGCTCACCCCCCCCTCTCTCTCCCAAAACTCGACTCACAAAAGGTTGCTGCCGGTCGGAGAGATTGAGAAGAAGAGGACCCTGATGTACCTAGTTACAGCTACAGTGAGAATTCTTGGGGTGAGCCAGGCAAGAAATTAGTGCGACAACCAGGTCAACAGCTATCAAGGGCATAGGACTAATCTTAAAGGAGTGCAGGTACTACATCAATGGCCATTTAGTTTTCCCCCATTTTTTATTAGCTTAGACTAATTTTAACTTGATAGGGAACCTGGCTCATTACACTATTCGGACTGTGTGCGGTGGGATTGTGTGTAAATATTTTTCCATTATTATTTCTTGCTTGGAGACTAGCATAGTCTCGGGGTCACGTGGGCCACGTGCCAGACCCCATTTGATTTTTTATTGTTGAAGACCACGTGTCTAACCCATCATTTTCATTATTTTAATTGCATCTCTTTCGATACCATTTTTTGTGTTGTTAAGATGTCTGTTTTGTTTTAATGTCAACTTGTGAAATAAATCAATATTAGGTTAATTAAACCTCCTTAGTATTTTTGCTCCCTCATTTATTTTAATGTGTGAAATGAATAGTTGATCACGGGACAAAGTACCCAATATTTAAAGAGAAAACCTAAGTAAGTCTATAGGTGGTAACAGCGAGGTACTTTGCATTAATATATTTGCTTCGAAGGTAAAGATCCTTATCTTTAAACTTTTAAACTACTTTACATCACTGCTCCCATTTTGGATTTTGTCTACCTTACATTAACGTAAAATAACTGTCCAGCATTTCATTGGGGTAGCTGGGACGGAGCCGGAACAGAGCCTGAGAATGAGATGACTATAGACCTGACAAAGCTAGAGTAGGCCATAAATTATTGTTAATCCTACGTGTGGAGTGCTTCGGCCTCTGGACAGTAAAATTTCCCCCTTTTGTATTTAGAGTGATGGTTAGTGAATTGTGACAGTAAAGTATTAGCAGGGTGTTTGTGCCCCGAGAGTAAGTGCTCATATCCTCCCCTGTTGAACTTTATGTAACTGTTATAAGGAGACTTTCCCGGACTAAGTTCCCACTCAGAACATAACCATTAAAAAATTCTCCACACGAGTGGTCCTTCGAACCGGATCTTTTACCTTTGACTTATGAAGCATTAACGTAATTAATCAGCTTGATTAAGCATATAGTAACTCGCTATATCACTTACCCACACGCACACAGCCAGTTTGTCGAATGTGTAATGCCCAGACTTTAATTGGGAAGAGAAATTTGTAATCAACATGATCTTTTTGTATCGACCACGTGTTTAAGGAAAGAGCTACGTAACCAGGTTAATTTGTTGCTTGAATGTTCTCTACAGAAAGACTAGAATTTGTCGTAGGAACTTCACTCTGTCTCGGATCCGTTCACCCACGTGTTGTGGCGGAATCCACTTATACCAGAAAGTTCTAAGCTACTTGAACTGAGGTTTTTTGTTGTTCAGACGCCCGTGTTTACTGCTCAGCTAGAGCGCCGGTGTACTCGTCCTGTCAACTAATTTTGCTAGCTAAGCATCTAATTTGTAACATTTTGTACCTTGGTCTACCTTCCTTTGTGTCGTTTACCTTCCCTAACCAACCTTAACCTTTTTAACTAACATCACCGTATACCTAGCACGTGTCCTTGTCCTAAAGAGCGAATTGGCGTAACATAATTTTAAGTCTTCTTACGAGTAACGTAGAAACTGAATTTCACCAAGTCCGTTTCATTCCACGTGTTTGTTCCGAGATGGCGGATCTTGTTTACAGCCCAAACTAAGGGTTAGTAATTGGTTGCTACCGTAAGTAAATAACTTCGTGTAGTTCATTTAATTTCCTTTAGCGAGGAAATATTGTTTTTGTCCTTTTGCGAGGATATTTTTGTTTTACCTCCGCGTGAGGGAAATTTCATTTTGTTTAGCCTCCAAGAGAGTGCACTTTAAAAACTAAGTCGCTGCCTTGTGCGCCAATCTACATTTTGAGTAGTTCAGTGGCTGCCTTAGTGCGCCCGTAATTGTGAAATCGTCACAACAGTGTCAGCCTCCACCTGTTATTTTAACTTTTAACTTGAGTCTTTGCATTCATAAGCCCGTGTGCTTTCTAATATGTTCTACTTTAAAGTAAATTAATTAGTCATTATCGCCACGTGCGTATATAATTCATTTTAGCAAAGTCTAAAGTCACGTGACCTGGGCATCGTCTGCTTTGTTGGACCCGGTCACTTTGAATTTTAAAGTAGTTTTGTTATTTACCTTTGTGTTGTCATTTAACCCTTTTTTCTCATCATGAGTAAATTTAAATATTCAATTGCCACGCTAGTAAATGTGTAAAGTTTCATTTTTACATTTCTTTTGAAAATTCAGTTACCCTTTGTTTGCTTTTACGAATCCGTTCATCAAAACGTGGTCATTCCAAGATGGCGGACTTCATGTTTAACGTAAACAACCCTCCACCGCCTAAGGCGGAAACGCTGAGCCCAGAGGAGATTAACGCTAGGCTTAAGGAACAGGAGTTGACGTTCACCTTTGTGTGTGAGGACGCAGACCTAGCACTTCATGCTCTTGCTTCTGTAGATTTTCCCAGCATGGGTTCAGAAGCCGTAAATCATTTTAAAAACCTTATTGGTAAAGTAAAAGATGAACTTTTTAATTACAAGAATTTTTGGAGACGTCATTACGGCCATCCTATTGTCAAATCAAATTATCCAGTGCTTGCTGCCTGTTCGAGTAAAGTTGAAATTGCATTCAACAGCCTCATGGCTCATCCTAATTTAATAATTAATCCTAATCAGTCTTTTTCTTCAACGAAGACGACACCTTCAGTGACACGTCCCGTTGAAAATTTTATTAACGATCCCCTAGTTGATCCTTTTAATGTCTTGGCAGTAAAGCACAATGTAATTAATTTTGCATTAAAACCCCAACCTGTTCAATCATCTCATTTCAATACTATGTTGCCAACACGGCATACAATTAGTAATTTTGTGTCAGCCCCACCTGCTCTGCCTTCATCTCCAAACCTTAAGCCACCAGCGTATGATCACCCTCAACCCCCTTTTTCTTTGCCGCCGGTGACAGTCCGTCCCGGAGGAAATACCATTCATCGTCTTAACATAGACCCCCCAAGTGGTAGCTCAAATACCACACAACTTAACCGTGTGCGTGATGGCCAGCAGAGGCCTGTACCGGTTGTAAATTCAATAACTAAAACCGTAGTTACCGTACCATTCCATGGACCAGTGCCCACGTTGCCTGATCGTCCTATCTTTAAGCCAGTAACTTCCGCTCCTACCCGTGTTGACGCTAAAATATCCACGTCAAAATCTGAAACTCGCTCTCAGAAGGAGCTGCGTGATCGCAAGGTTGAGACTTTAGTTGTCAGAAAGGAACCTTTTGCGCTGACGGCGGATTTAGCGAAGGTCACACATGTAGACCTAGCACCGGAGCTTAGAGCCTGTCTACGATTCACCTTGCTTAAGGATAACGGTACATTGAACGCCATTCATTATTTTCATTCACTTTTATATGGCGCAACTGTAAGCATTTATTATTTTTGCCACGTCATTCAGCAGCATTTTTTCAATCAATCCCATGCTTTAACTTTAAAACGTAAGTTTAATTCTTGCCTTGACAATTTGTCATTTTATTATAATCCCCCTGACATCCTTCAGCTCGTGCTGAATATAAGCTTTGTTTTTAATGTTCACCGTGCAAACATTTCCCTTGAAGATGACATCCAAGACCATAGCTGTCAGAAATACGATGTCCCCATAGACCTAGTTTGTCAAGATTTATCATTCAGGCTAGTGTCAAATAACTTTTCACCTTTTAACGCCGAGAAGGAGGTAACTTTTCTCCTTTTGGCAGGCGACGAATTCAAAGCTTTCATTACGCCAGTAATTTTATATGTAAAATCATTTCATGTAAAACGTTGGGTGTCAGACCGGGATTGGGATTCACCCCCATAATTTTTAATTTGTCATTTGGCCTGACTTGTTGCTGAACTCGACCGTTATTGGCTTTCGTTTTGTTTGCTCTATCCGTACCCCTAGGGTGGGAAGAATTGAGTGTTTTTAATCCTTTAATTACTATTGCATCGTACGTTTCAAGTTAACACTGATCATTTACTTATATTAACGCTTCCGTGAAGCATTGCCTGCGGGTTCAATATTCCCCAAATTCACGTGAAAGTATAACTTTTGATTCAATTGATTTCAATTAACGTTAAAGGCGTTTTGTTAACTTTAAACGGACGTTGATTTGAAGAACAACTTCTTTCTTCGTTCAGCCAGTAAGCTTATCTCACTCATACTAACAAGTAGTTGAATCACATTTGCCGGAACTAACCCCTCTCCCTTTTTTCTCCCCTTTATCCCCAGGGTGTGAAGAATTTTCTTCACTCTTCTCCTTTTAATCGTATTTTTAGCTCTCTTCTACTAATACTATAGCTACCCCTTAAACATTCTCTCCTACATCTAGTTTTCTTTAACGAAACATAGGGAGGACTAACCTAAACTTGTTGACAGTGGCGCACGCCATGCTCGTGACGTCACAGCGTAGATACGCACGTTAGAGGGCCTTAGTGTAACCACGGCGTATGTTGGTTCTTTTCTTAAACTACGTGGGTTGAGATTAAATTCCTAAACTGCACATTTTAAATAAATTCCAATACTGCTGAATTAATGCATCTTATATTTCTCAATACCAATTAAGGTTTGTTAATTTTAAGATGTATGCCCATTGCACCAGTCCATTGCTAATTAATCATTTTGAATATTAATTTTTAGCAAGCCAGAATAGGTAGGATTATTGTATATATAAACTCCCTTAGAGCAGCAAGATTTATCTGAGTATTTAGTACAAAATCCTGCCTCCTCTGCACTCCTTGCAACAAAATGTTGCCCTGTCCTGAAGTCCCGATATGGCACCCTCAATGGATTACCGCGCGCATCAAGCTCTTCACCTGTCTGGAAAGGTGAAGCCAGGTGATCTCTTCGACCGTAGTGTCGACCCCATTCTACGAGAAGCTGCCCTGGCTAGCTGACCTGCCTGGTCATTGAACCCATGTACTTCTGGCTCACCCCCCCCCCCCCTCTCTCCCAAAACTCGACTCACAAAAGGTTGCTGCCGGTCGGAGAGATTGAGAAGAAGAGGACCCTGATGTACCTAGTTACAGCTACAGTGAGAATTCTTGGGGTGAGCCAGGCAAGAAATTAGTGCGACAACCAGGTCAACAGCTATCAAGGGCATAGGACTAATCTTAAAGGAGTGCAGGTACTACATCAATGGCCATTTAGTTTTCCCCCATTTTTTATTAGCTTAGACTAATTTTAACTTGATAGGGAACCTGGCTCATTACACTATTCGGACTGTGTGCGGTGGGATTGTGTGTAAATATTTTTCCATTATTATTTCTTGCTTGGAGACTAGCATAGTCTCGGGGTCACGTGGGCCACGTGCCAGACCCCATTTGATTTTTTATTGTTGAAGACCACGTGTCTAACCCATCATTTTCATTATTTTAATTGCATCTCTTTCGATACCATTTTTTGTGTTGTTAAGATGTCTGTTTTGTTTTAATGTCAACTTGTGAAATAAATCAATATTAGGTTAATTAAACCTCCTTAGTATTTTTGCTCCCTCATTTATTTTAATGTGTGAAATGAATAGTTGATCACGGGACAAAGTACCCAATATTTAAAGAGAAAACCTAAGTAAGTCTATAGGTGGTAACAGCGAGGTACTTTGCATTAATATATTTGCTTCGAAGGTAAAGATCCTTATCTTTAAACTTTTAAACTACTTTACATCACTGCTCCCATTTTGGATTTTGTCTACCTTACATTAACGTAAAATAACTGTCCAGCATTTCATTGGGGTAGCTGGGACGGAGCCGGAACAGAGCCTGAGAATGAGATGACTATAGACCTGACAAAGCTAGAGTAGGCCATAAATTATTGTTAATCCTACGTGTGGAGTGCTTCTGCCTCTGGTAACAGCGAGGTACTTTGCATTAATATATTTGCTTCGAAGGTAAAGATCCTTATCTTTAAACTTTTAAACTACTTTACATCACTGCTCCCATTTTGGATTTTGTCTACCTTACATTAACGTAAAATAACTGTCCAGCATTTCATTGGGGTAGCTGGGACGGAGCCGGAACAGAGCCTGAGAATGAGATGACTATAGACCTGACAAAGCTAGAGTAGGCCATAAATTATTGTTAATCCTACGTGTGGAGTGCTTCGGCCTCTGGACAGTAAAATTTCCCCCTTTTGTATTTAGAGTGATGGTTAGTGAATTGTGACAGTAAAGTATTAGCAGGGTGTTTGTGCCCCGAGAGTAAGTGCTCATATCCTCCCCTGTTGAACTTTATGTAACTGTTATAAGGAGACTTTCCCGGACTAAGTTCCCACTCAGAACATAACCATTAAAAAATTCTCCACAAGTGTATCTAAAATTGTTTAAGTGCATATTTAATTAAGTCTTTACGAATTGTTATTAATCATAAGTGTTGTTAAATTTCACAAGTTATGTTCTTTCGTTTTCAGCTAGGGTAATCCTCGACCCTTGGGGAAACAGTGCACGACCTTAAGCAATCCCGAACCAAGAGATGCACTTTTTATAAATACTCGAACTATAATCACAGGTTCCCGCTGTTACATCGAAACATACGTTATATAGGGGACTCTGAATCCGAAATCCAAATTGGTGTTATTTAGCGTATGATAAATGTCAGACCCATGAACAGTGACTTGTGTTATGTTCTGTGTTGTAAGGGTTATTTTTCTCGAGCAATTTTTGAGGTATTTATTCGTAACAAGACCTTTGGTGATTTATTATTTTTGTAATGGATGTTAAAAGGGTGTCAGACAGATAAGTTAATTAATATTTTTATTGTTCATCATTTGTTTATTTCTTTATTTCAGTATCATATCTTTCAATTTCATAATCCATAGTGGTGTTAATAAACTATAAATTGTAATTAAACTTTGTTTCTAAATTTCTGTATTTGTTTTACCATACCTAATCACAAATAAGCAGTACTATCTTTACCAGGGAAAAATGTCTGAGGAATTCCCTGACATTAAGTGGTGTGCTCACCAGGGCTAATTTAAATATTTCCTTGTTAATACTGGCCTGCGTTACTTTGTGATTGGTTTGGTGATAGTCATTTATTTTCTATTACAACACATAAAAGTGCAATTAATTGGAGTGGCTGAAATTTATTTCGAGTATGTGGGCATTTTAAGAATACGGCTGGAAGGTCGCAAGTGGGAGACTTCCGATAGTTAATGGAATGTAAACCGAATTCTTGAAACAGTGTCCGGTAACATTGTTGTTACGTAAGAGTCCAGTTGACTCCAGAGATATACTGGTTTGACAATTTTAAAGTTATTGTTTTGTACTTCATATTTATTTTTATTAACTTTATTGTTGAATCTTGATGCTTGGTGAATGGTTACTGTTATTTAATGAAAGTGTGTGATTGTCCTTTATTCATAATAATTATTTCTAGTACAATTCAGTTCCCGCTTATTGTCATTGTGTAACAGGTATCTTAATGTTTCTTAAATTAAGTTGTTTGTAGGCAATGGTTAAAAACTGGATAATTTAAAATGGAATTTTATAAATTCTGGAAGGATGAAGGTTTGTCCATGGGACTCTCGGATGAAGCTCTTTTGAACTTTATAGAGAAGAAAATCAAAGATAGTGATGAGCGTAATAGAAGACATGCTGAAAGAGAAGAAAGGGTTTTGATGATTAAATACGAAGAAAATGAAAAGCAGAGGGAAGAAAATGAAAAGCAGAGGGAAGAAAATGAAAAGCAGAGGGAAGAAAATGAAAAGCGGAGGGCACATGAACTTGAATTGCAAAAGATCAGAGGAGCACCATCTAACCCTAGCCATGTAACAGTTGCTGTGGATACTACAAGACCTCTTCCATTTTGTGATACTGATGATATCACCGCCTACCTAGTAAGGTTTGAAAAGGTAGCAGTTTCTCTCAACTCTTGGTCAGTTCAGTTGGCATCACTTTTAAGAGGTAAGGCATTAGATATCTACACGTCGCTCTCAGATGATGTTACAAGTGACTATGCATCATTGAAGGAAGCTCTTTTGAAAGGATTCAAGAAGACTTGTGACTGGTACAGGACTGCGTTTAAAACTGCAAAAATGGATTCCAAGAGCACATATGAACAATATTTGAATATGTTATTTCGAAATTTTGACTTGTGGATAAATAGTCTTAGTGTAACGAAAGACTACGAAGATTTGCGAAACATTATAGTCTGTGATCAGTTCATGTCTACTTTACCTAAGGAAATGCGTCTTTTTCTTAAGGAGCGTAAACCTAGAACTCCAGAGGATTATTCATCATTGGCAGACACATATGCTTCAGCACACAAATGTTATCCTAAAGATGAGCAGAAGTACTTTAGGCATAATGCGAATTTATCTAGTTCCAGTGATAAGATCAGTGCGAGTGAGAAACCAGAGAAAACTAATTTGTCACGTCCTGGTAAGATTGCATGTTACGGTTGTGGTCAGAGTGGACATATTTCGAGAAACTATCCTAACAAGGTACCCAAAAAGAAATCTGAATCTTCTCTTGAGATAGGTCAAGTTCTGAATAACACTGGAGTATGTGGACCTATGGTATGTGGAACAGTGAATGGTGTTACAGTATCTACAATACTTAGAGATACAGGTTGTACAGGAGTAGTGGTATCAGAGGATTTGATTCCTGATCCTGGAACAAATTGTTCATATTCTACTCTTATTGATTATTTGGGCAGGAAGGACAGATTCCCTATTGTCAAGATTTATTTGAAATGTAATCTCTTTACAGGTTGGGTTAATGCTGTTCGGGCTCCAATAAAGTACTGTACTGTCTTATTAGGCAATATTCCAGGTGTTCAGGACCATAATTTGTTTCCTCTGAAAAATACGGATTCTTCCATAGACGTAAATGCAGTAACAAGAGCACAGGTAAAAAGGAGAAATATTGTACACCCTCTTTCTTTGCCAGAACCATTTGATATATCCATTGATCAAGAATCTTTTCTTAGAGAACAGCAGAATTGCGAAGCTTTGAAATATGCAAGAGAAATGAGTCAGTCTGGAGATGTCAAACGTTGCAAGAATGGTTTGCAGTACGAGTTCGTGATGAGAAATGGACTTCTCTACAGGAAAATACAGAAATGTAAAAAGCCTCAGTTACTGGGAAAGGAACAGTTGGTTGTACCAGTTAAATGCATAAAATTAGTTTTGCGCCTTGCACATGATATTCCGGTAAGTGGACATTTTTCTCATAGGAAAACCTTTAATAAGATTAATGAAATTTTCTGGTGGCAGGGTATGACGTCTGACATATATAAATATTGCAAATCTTGTGATGTATGCCAAAAATCTTCCCTTGTTGGAAAAGTAGAGAAGGCTCAGATGGTTAAATTACCAGTGATCTCTACGCCATTTTATAGAGTTGCTATTGACTTAGTGGGCCCGATTTCTCCTCCTAGTGAAGCAGGGCATAGATATATTCTGACTATGGTAGATTATGCTTCAAGCTTCCCGGAAGCAGTCGCTTTGAAGAACATAACATCTGAAGACATTGCAGAAGCCTTAATATCTATTTTTTCCAGAGTGGGAGTGCCGAAAGAAATTCTTTCTGACAGAGGACCACAATTTCGATCAGAACTTATGTTGCAAGTACACAAGTTATTAGGAGTGAAACCTCTTTTTAGTACCCCCTATCATCCTGCTGCCAATGGAAGAATAGAAAGGCAACACCAGATTTTAAAGAGTATATTGAAGAAAATATGTGAGTTAAAACATAATCAGTGGCATCGTTTCCTTCCAGCAGCACTGTTCGCCATGAGGGAAATTCCAAGTGATACAACAGGTTTCTCACCATTTGAGATTTTATATGGCCGTCAAGTGAGAGGTCCCTTGACAATATTGAAGGAACTATGGACAAATTCGGATATGTCTACAGGGGAAACTGATCTTTATTCTTTTGTTTTGGAACTACGTGAAAAGTTGTCCGATGTTTCTGATTTGGCTGTTCAAAACATGAATATATCTTCCAGTACATATAAGTCTTATTTTGATTTGAAGAGTAGTAAGCGCCGATTTAAAGCTGATGATGAAGTACTTTTGCTTATTCCAGAAAAACAAGGTAAATTGCAGTTCTCATGGAGAGGTCCATACAAGATAATTGATAAGCATGGTCCAGTTGACTACTGGGTAAACGTAGAAGGTAAGAAGAGACTGTATCATATCAATCTTATGAAGAAATATTACCGTAGAGAGAATGTTAGTATGTTACATGTAGCAGATGAAGATATGACAGGAATGATAAACACTGTTCATGTTAACCAAGTTGCTGTTATTAATGCCGATGAGGATGATTATCTGAAAATTGAAACTGTGGATACCAATCAGAGTACGTGCAACATAAACCCTAATCTTTCAGATGTACAGAAAGATGATCTTTGTAACTTATGTCAGAAGTACAAACATGTATTTTCAGATAAACCAGGTAAAACTTCTTTACAAGAGCATAATATTAAGATTAAGACTACTGAACCCTTTGTTCGTAAATATTATCCAATCCCAGCTCATTTAACTAAGGATTTTGATGACGAAGTACAAAGTTTGCTTGATCTTGGAATAATAGAGCAATCATCTTCTAATTATTCATCTCCTGCATTGCTTGTCAAAAAGAAAGAAGATAACTACAGATTGGTTGTTGATTTTAGAACTTTAAATGCAATTACAGATTTTGATTGTGAGCCCATGCCAAGCTTTGAGCAAGATCTTCATAAGTTTGCAGATTTTATGTACATTACAGAACTTGATATCTGCAAAGCATATCATCAGATTCCTCTAACACCAGAAAGTCGCAAGTATACAGCCTTTTCAACTAATCTTGGACTAATGCAATATGTAAGATTACCTTTTGGCCTTAGCACAGCTTGGGCGACGTATATTAGATTAATGAGGCAAGTATTGAAAGGTCTTTCTTTCGTAGTTTGCTATTTTGATAATATCTTTATTGTATCCAAAGACTGGAAAATTCATATGGCAGATTTGGAAACAGTCATATTGCGACTGCAAGAAGCAGGATTAACTGCCAAACCAGGAAAGTGTTTCCTCGGTTATGAAGAGATACAATATTTAGGATATGTAATAAAAAAAAGGGGTATTTTTCCTCAACAGGATAAAATTGGAGCTATTTTGGATATGCCTGCTCCCACTACCAAGAAACAGTTACGAAGCTTTATTGGATCTGTAAATTTTTATGGTAGATTTATTCCAAATTTGTCAGATAAACTAATTCATCTTACGAAGTTTTTGAAGAAGGGTAGTTCAGAAAAATTTTATTTTGATGAAGATGCATTGTGCAAATTTAATGAACTGAAATCTTGTTTAACTTCTCCTCCTATTCTTCAGGTGCCTGATCTAAATAACATTTTCTGTTTAAGAACGGATGCATCGTCTACAGGTCTAGGAGCAGTTTTGCTGCAGTATATAGACGGTGAACCTTATCCAGTAGCATTCGCAAGCAAGAAACTTCTTCCCCCCGAGACTCGATATGCAGCTATCGAGCGAGAATGCTTGGCCATAGTATGGGGAATAAAGAAGTTTGAGTACTACTTAATGGGGAGAAAATTCCTCTTGGAAAGTGATCATAAGCCACTCATGTATTTAGAGACTTCAAAGTCTAGTAATGATAGACTAATGCGTTGGTCTTTGGCATTACAAGTTTATTCTTTTTCTGTTGTTCATGTGAAGGGTACCAATAATATATTTGCTGATTTGTTAAGTAGAGGTTAAGGTATTTTGTCTTTTCTATGAAATTCCATGTTATTTACCTTTTATATATAAAAGGCTTAATGGGGGGTTTTGTAAGGGAATTTCTTGTTAGTAACGCCATCTATTGATTGGTTTTGAAGTTACCGTATTTGCGAAGTTTCTGTTTATGATTTTATCCTTGTATTTTCAGTTTCATAATAGACTTTGAAAGATAAATTTTGTATTTTCTTTAGTCACGTTATAATCACCTAGCCGTGCAGTAAGTGGATTAACTGCTTGTGTTTATATGGAATATTGTTATCAGTTTTGTGAAATGTGTTAATCTTTGAAATTTTTGTCTTTAAAAGTGTATCTAAAATTGTTTAAGTGCATATTTAATTAAGTCTTTACGAATTGTTATTAATCATAAGTGTTGTTAAATTTCACAAGTTATGTTCTTTCGTTTTCAGCTAGGGTAATCCTCGACCCTTGGGGAAACAGTGCACGACCTTAAGCAATCCCGAACCAAGATATGCACTTTTTATAAATACTCGAACTATAATCACAGGTTCCCGCTGTTACATCGAAACATACGTTATATAGGTGACTCTGAATCCGAAATCCAAATTGGTGTTATTTAGCGTATGATAAATGTCAGACCCATGAACAGTGACTTGTGTTATGTTCTGTGTTGTAAGGGTTATTTTTCTCGAGCAATTGTTGAGGTATTTATTCGTAACAAGACCTTTGGTGATTTATTATTTTTGTAATGGATGTTAAAAGGGTGTCAGACAGATAAGTTACTTAATATTTTTATTGTTCATCATTTGTTTATTTCTTTATTTCAGTATCATATCTTTCAATTTCATAATCCACAGTGGTGTTAATAAACTATAAATTGTAATTAAACTTTGTTTCTAAATTTCTGTATTTGTTTTACCATACCTAATCACAAATAAGCAGTGCTATCTTTACCAGGGAAAAATGTCTGAGGAATTCCCTGACAGTCACACGTTGGATGTACACTCTCTGCAAGGCGCTAGAGTCTGCAGCTGGACCTATACTCTGCATGAGGACCTAGAATCACCTGCTGGACATACACTCTCCGCTGGGGCCTAGATTCACCAACGGGTCTTACACTTTCTGCAAACGCTTAGTGTCCCCTTTTGGACATGAACTGTCTGCGAGGGCCTATAGTCACCTGCTAGACCTACACTCTCTGCGAGGGCCTGGAATCACCTGCTGAACATACACTCACAGTGAGGGCGTAGATTCACCTACTGGACCTACACTCTCTGAGAGGTCCTAGAGTCATTTACTGAACTTGAAATCTGTGAGGGCCTAGAGTTACCTAATGGATCTACAGTCTCTGCTGGGGCCTAGACCTGCTCAACCTACACTCTCTATGACGGCCTAAAGTCACCTGCAGGACTTACACTCTCTGCGAGTGTCTAGGGTCACTAATGGACCTATAATCTCTGCGAAGGCATAAAGTCCCTTAGTGGACCTTCACTCTCTGCAATGTCCTAAAATCACCTGCTGGACCTACACTCTCTGTGAGAGCCTAGAGTCACTTGGACCTACACTCTCTGTGAGAGCCTAGAGTCACTTGGACCTACACTTTATGTAAAGGCTTAGAGTCACCTGCTGGACCTACACTCTCTGCGAGGGCCTAGAGTTACTTGCTACACCTACAATCTCTGGGAGGGCCTATACTCTCTTGTTAGATCTACACTCTTTGCAAAGGCCTAGAGTCACCTGCTGAACCTACACTCACTGTGGATGTCTAGTTTCATCTACTGGAAATGCCTTCTCTGCGAGGGCCTAAAGTCACTTACTGAACTTACACTCTCTGTGAGGGCCTAGAGTTACCTACTGGACCTACACTCTCTGCTGGGGCCTAGACCTGATCTACATACACTCTCTGCGATGGCCTAGAGTCCCCTGCTGGACCAACACTCTCTGCGAGGGACTAGAGTCACCTACTGGACCTACTATCTCTGCGAGGGCCTAGACCTGCTCAACCTACACTCTCTGTGAAGAACTAGAGTCACATACTGGACATACACTTTCTGCGAGGGCCTTGAGTCATTCACTGGACCTGCACTCTCTTCTAGGGCCTAGAGTTAACGACTGGACCTACACTCTACGAGGGCCTATACCTGCTCGACCTACATTCTCTGTGAGGGCCTAGAGTCACATGCTCAATGTACACTCTCTGTGAGGGCCTAGAGTCATCTGCTGGAATTACACTCTTTGCGAGGGCCTAGATTCACCTGCTGGAAATACATTCTCTGCGAGGGACTAGAGTCACGTGCTGGACTTACACTCTCTCTGAGGGACTAGTCACTTGCTGGACCTACAATCTCTGTGAGAGCCTAGTGTAACCTCTTTGACCTACAGGGCCTGTAGTCACACATTGGATGTACACTCTCTGTAAGGCGCTAGAGTCTGCAGCTGGACCTATACTCTGCTTGAGGACCTAGAATCACCTGCTGGACATACACTCTCTGCGGGGGCCTAGATTCACCAACGGGTCTTACACTTTTTGCAAACGCCTAGTGTCACCTTTTGGACCTAAACTCTCTGCGAGGGCCTAGAGTCACTTACTGAACCTAAACTCTCTGCAAGGGCCTAGAGTCACCTACTGGACCTACACTCTCTAGCAGGGCCTAGAGTCACCTGCTAGATTTACATTCTGTGCGAGTGCCTAGAATCACCTACTGGACCTACATTCTCTGCATGGACCGAGAGTCACCTGCTGGACCTACATTCTCTGCGACGGCCTAGAGTCACATGCTGGACCTAAAGTCTCTGCTAGGTCCTAGAGTCACCTGCTGAATCTACACTCCCTGCAAGGACTTGGAGACACCTGCTGGACCTACACTCTGTTAGGTTCTAGAGTCACCTGCTGATCCTACACTCTCTGCAAGGGGCTAGAGACACATGCTGAACCTACTCTCTTTGCTAGGTCATAGTCACCTGCTGGACTTACACTCTCTGCGAGGGCCTAGAGACACCTGCTCAACCTACACTCTCTGTGAGGGCATAGAGTCACCTGCTGAATTTACATTCTCTGGGAGGGCCTTGAATCAAGTACTGGACCTACACTCTCTCCAAGAACCTAGATTCACCTGCTGGACCTACTCTCTCTCGAACGGCCCAGAGTCACATGCTGGACCTATAGTCTCTGTGAGTGCTGAGTGTCACCTACTGGACTTACACTCTCTGCAAGAGCCTAGGCACACCTGTTGGACATACACTCTCTGCTAGGTCTTAGAGTCACCTGCTGGACCTACGCTCTCTGCAAGGGCCTAGAGACCCCTGCTGGACCTACACTCTCTGTGAGGGCCTAGAATCACCTGCTGAAACTGCATTCTCTACAAGGGGTAGAGTCACCTGCTGAACCTACACTCTCTGCAAGGGGCTAGAGTTACCTATTGGACCTACACTCTCTGCTGGGGCCTAGACCTGTTTGACCTACAATCCCTGTGAGGACCTAGAGTCACCTACTGGACCTACACTCTCTGCAAGGGTCTAGAGTCACATACTGGAACTACAATCTCTGCGTGGGCCTGAAGTATCTTAGTGGACTATTAATCTCTGTGAGGGCCTAGAATCACCTGCTGGACCTACACTCTCGGCGAGGGCCTAGAACAGGGATGGGGAACGGCTGCATGTGGCCTTCTGGACCATCAAGTGCAGCCTTCCACGGCCTTTGATATATGTACAGGATGTGTAGTATATTTCTGCTTCGACACTGAATATTGTGTGTTTGAAATCATTCTACTGTATGTACACACATACAAATATGTACACACAGACAATAGGAAAGTTGTGTACAGTAATGGAATCAATTTTTCCTTGAATTCAATTAATCCTAATTTATCACACCTAGCAGTTTTTCCTTGTCAGCTGCAACAGCTGTTGTAGCTGACAAGGAAAAACTACTAGTTGCAGTGAGTGAGTGATTTAACGTATGATGGACGAGAGAGTTCCAGTTTTGATCATCTCCTTGCTGTGATCTATGTTAGTTTTAGATGAATCAACAGGTTACAGATATTTGGCATAAAAATATTTTATTTGTTCTTTCACTGATAAGTTTTGATATTATGAAAAACATCTTCCCTTAGGTAACCTTAACGTAAGGACAAGAGGAACAGACATTTTAACAACAATAATCAATGTCACAAGGGAGGACTAAATTTTACTTCCTTATTACAATAAGTTATGCACTGATGGTGTTCCAGGTATGATGGCTAAAAGCTAGGGATTTATTGAACATCTCAAGAAAGCAAATAATTGATTTTTTTTCAATGAAAACTGCTGAGTTTTTTTTTAAACAGATACAATATCTTTACTGGGATGTGGCATTTTTATGAGGTATGATTGTTTAAAAGTACCTACTTGACAATATAGAACATTTGAAAAGGTTATATTGTTGATATTTATAAGCTATCTTTTCCAAAAGATTATTATTTTATTTATCACTTCGATACAAAGAACGTACTTGCATAACTAAAGTAATTTGAAAATGACATGCTTTCGATATTATTCATTTACTTACGGTAGTTTGAAAACTACCCAAACTCGAATGAAATATTTTTAAATTTAGTTTTAAATGTAATGCATTTACTGATTACTTGTATATAAAGTACTTAATTCAAATATTTGAAATTGTAATGCTTTAAAGTTTTATAAACCTGTCACTCTTTCTTTAGATTACTAATAAATTACTTGGAGGATAAAATAACCTACAAAATTCTATGTGGCCTTAAAGGGCATTGAGGAATTGCAAGATGGCCTTCATCCAAAAAAGGGTTCCCCACCCCTGGCCTAGAATCACTTGCTGGACCCACACTCTCTGCAAGGGGCTAGAGAAACCTACTGGACCTACACTCTCTGCTTGGTCCTAGAGTCTCCTGCTGGACCTACACTCTCTGCGAGGGACTACAGACACTTGCTGGACCTACACTCTCTGAGAGGGCCTAAAGTCACCTGCTGAATCTAGACTCTCTCCAAGGGGCTAGAGACACCTGCTCGACCTACACTCTCTGCTAGGTCCTAGTGTCACCTGCTGGACCTACTCTCTCTGCAAGGGCCTAGAGCAGGGCTACTCAACTATTATGAGGAAAGGTCCAGTTAGACAAGTTCCACTGTATACATAGGTCCGGAAATTTTTATTACATGAAATCATCAAAATAAAACAACCAATTCGAGAACAGGGTAGTAAACCATGATTTTTATTAATTTCATATTTACTGTTTGTTTTATTTATACAAATTTTCAAAACGTGGAAATAAAAGTATTATATTTTATACCTAAAGTATAGCAAGACGAATGTCTTTCTCTATAAAAACAACTGAAATTGAGAGTTCTAAAATGAAGTACTGTTTCATATTATGGTATTTTAATAATAAAAATTACCTCTTTTAAAACATAACAGGATATGAACATTTCCTCTCAGAAAATAAAATGAGTTTTCAAATTTAAAAAAATCAAAACACCACAACAAGAATTTAGTGAGAGAAATTGCACTTTTTGCTTTTTGCTAGTTCCCGAAATTTTGGTACTAATGGAGTAATAGCGAGTCGAAGACAGTGGTGGAGGTGTTCATTGGTCATACAGGAGCGAAAATTGTTCTTCACTAGATTCACAGTTGAGAAAGCAGATTCGCAGCAGTAAGTGGAGCCAAACATCGTGAGAATTTGCACTGCTAATCTGTGAAGAGTAAGAAAATTAGCAAGGGATCCTTCTTTTGACCAAAATGTTTCTGGTGTACAATCACAGAATACTTTTTTCAGCGCTACATTCTCTTGAAAGTCAAAAAGTTTCAGTTGGATTTTAGCAGCATCTACCCATTTCCAGGTGAGATTTGCTTCGACTGAAAATTCTGTGATATCTGTCACTAGAAATGGTTTTGAATGAACAGCAGCAACTGTTTTCCAAGAACAAAATCATCAAAGCGAACCTTAAAATTGTTGATCAGCTTCTTAATAAATTGGACATATTTGGTGTCTATTTCATCTTTACGTTCCTCCACAAGTCTTGAAAAATGGAAAAGTTGGCTCTGATTATCGTCCTTGAAAAGTTAATTTTTTTTCTGGAAAGCTCGAATTGCTGAGATCAAGTTGGAGATGGTGTGTTTTTCCCCTTGCAGTTTGACATTGAGATCATTCAAATGTGACATTATGTCTGCCAAAAATCCAACACTTTCAATTTTCTTGTCATCTTTCAAAAATTCAGAAAATGCCTTTGCCTTCAAACTGTTTTGATCCTCCAGGAAAGTCTGCAACTCCTTCCTAATTGCCCAAAATCGCTCCAAAACTTTTCCCTTACTTAGCCATCTCACATTATTGTGCACAAGTAAATCGTCTTAGCTTGCATTGACCTCGGTAAGAAAGGTTAGTAGTAGACGATGTTGTAGTGCTGACGTTAATCGAAGGAAGTTTACTAGCTTCATAATAGTCTCCATTACTTCACAATATTCATCTCCCAGACTGGCACACAAAACTGATTGGTGGATTATGCTGTGGTAACTTATCATGTCCGGATTATCTTCCTTTAATCTTGCAAATAGTCTCCTCTCTCGACCAACCATGGCTGGTGCTCCATCTGTAGTCACTGAAATGATGGATTTGACATCAATATTTCTTGATTCTAACATGCTTTTCAAGGATCCATAAATATCCTCTCCTCGTGCTCTTCCTTTAAGGTCAGTCACACCCAACAAGTCCTGGCAAAATTTTTTCTCCCCTGCATCATAATATCTCACAAAAACAATGAGTTGAGCATTGTCGGTACTGTCTGTTGATTCATCAATAGCCAGTGAGATACAAGGTGCTTTTCTCAGTCCTTGATCAAGTTGTGACATAAGATACACAGCCAATAGTTCCGTTCTCCTCATTGATGTGGAATCAGATAATGGAATCTGCTTTATTCTATCTTTTATTTAATTTTTCTGTTTATCATCAAACAATGTATCTGCTGTTTCCAGCAAACATTCTTTAACAATTTCCGCGTCAGTGAAGGATTTCTTGTGTTTTCCAAAGATCCAGGCTATTCTCAGTGAACACTCCGTTGTTCTCTCCTGGGCTGTCATGGTATTGGCAAGAACTATAGTTGACTTTTCATACTGCGATTTTAACTTATTTATTTCATTTTTTCTCTCTTCAGTTCCTTGTTGATACATCTTTTCAAATCCACTGTGTTCAGTTTCATAATGGCGTTTAATATTACTGCTCTTCACTAAGGCAATGGTTTCGCTACATATAAGGCAAATCGGCTTAGAGCTGGTTTTGGGAAGAATGAAAGCAAACTGTTGTATCCATTCTTCCTTGAAGGAACGATTATCATCATCAAACTTTCTTCTCTTCGAACATATATATATATATATATATATATATATATATATATATATATATATATATATATATATATATATATATATATATATATATATATATATATATACACATACATATATATATATATATATATATATATATATATATATATATATATATATATATATATATATATATATATATATATATATATATATATATATATAAGGTCCTGGGAGCATTCGTAAGTTAAATACTGTACATAAGTACTATAGACCCCTGACTCACAGCTGAGGAAATACACTTGCAAGAATCCATCACCAGGATCTTCGTGTTACTTAAATATATTTTCTTCTCCAGGGCCCTGAGGTCCAACTACAACACTCAGAAGGTCCGGATTCGGACCGCGGGCCGCCAGTTGAGTAGCCATGTCCTAGAGTCACCTGCTGGGCCTACACTCTCTGCGAGGGCCTAGAGACACTGGCGGGACCTACATTCTCTCTGAGGGCTTAGGGTCACATGCTAGATCTACACTCTCTGCAAGAGCCTAGAGTCACATACTGGACCTACACTCTCTGCAAGGAGCTAGAGTGTTTTGATGGACTTACACTCTCTGCGACGGCCTAGAGTCACATGCTTGACCTACATTCCTTGCAAGGGACTGGAGTCACCTACTGAACTTACACTCTCTGCGAGGGCCAAGAGACACCTACTGGACCTACACTCTCTGCAATGGCTTAGAGTCACCTGCTGGACCTACACTCTGCGAATGCCTAAAGGCACCTGCTGGACCTACACTCTCTGCAAAAACCTAGAGTCACCTGTTATCCTACACTAACTGTGAGATCCTAGAGTCACCTATTTGACCTAGAGGGCCTAGAGTCACTCGCTGGACCTTCACTCACTGCAAGGGACTAGAGTCCCCAGCTGGACCTACACTCTACATGAGGGCCTACTATCACCTGCTGAACATTAACTCTATGCAAGGGCCTAGATTTTCCTGCTGGAATTACACTATCTGAGAGGGCATAGATTTACCTCAGGGTTTTACATTTCCTGTAAGAGCCTATAGTCATTTACTGGACCTACATTCTCTTCGAGGGCCTAGAGTCACCTGCTACACCCACACTTTTTGTGAGGGCCTATAGTCACCTGCTGGAGCTAAACTCTCTGCGACGGCCTAGAGTCACATGGTGAACCTACACTCACTCTGAGGCCCTAGATTCACCTACTAGACCTACACATTCTGAGAGGGACTAGAGTCATTTACTGAACTTACACTCTTTGTGAGGGCCTAGAGTTACCTAATGAACCTACAGTCTCTGCAAGGGCCTAGAGTTATTTACTGGACTTACACTCTCTGCAAGGGCCTAGTGTCACTTTCTGGACCTACACTCTCTGCGAGGGTCTAGAGTCCCATACTGGGCCTACAATATCTGCGAGGGTCTAAAGTCCCATACTGGGCCTACAATATCTGCGAGGGCCTAGCCTTGCTTGACCTGCACTCTCTGTGAGGGCTTAGAGTCACCTACTGGATCTACACTCACTGAGGGATCTTAGAGTCAATTACCGGACCTACACTATCTGCCAGGGCCTAGAGTTACCTACGGGACCCACACTCTTTGCGAGGGCCTAGACCTGCTCGACCTACACTCTCTCTGAGGGCCTAAAGTCACCTGCTGGACCTACACTCTCTGTGAGGGCCTAGAGTCACCTACTGGACCTGTACTCTCTGTGAGGTCCTAAAGTCCCCTTTGTGGACCTTCACTCTCTACGAGTTCCTAGAATCACCTGCTGGACCTACTCTCTCTACATGGACCGAGAGTCACCTGCTGGACCTACATTCTCTGAGAGGGCCTAGAGTCACCTGCTGGAAATACACTCTCTGCGAGGGACTAGAGTCACGTGCTGGACTTACACTCTCTCTGAGGGACTTGCTGGACCTAAAAAGTCTTTGAGGGCCTAGAGTCACCTGCTAAACCTACACTCTCTGCGAGAGCCTAGAATCACCTAGTGGACCTACAATCTCTGCGAGGGTCTAGAGTCACCTGCTGGACCTACACTCTCTGTTAGGGCCTAGAGTTACGTACTGGACCTACACTTTCTACGAGGGCCTAGATCTGCTCGACCTACACTCCCTGTGAAAGCATACACCTGCTCGACCTACACTCTCTGTGAATGCCTAGAGTCATATGCTCGACCTACACTCTCTGTGAATGCCTAGAGTCATATGCTCGACCTACACTCTCTGCGAGGGCCAAAAGTCACATACTAGACCTACACTCTCTGTGAGGGTCTAAATTCCCGTAGTGGACCTTCACTCTCTACGAGGGCCTAGAATCCCTTGCTTGACCTACTCTCTCTGTAAGAGCCTAGAGTCACCTGATGGACCTTCACTCTCTGTGAGGGCCTAAAGTCACTTGTGGGACATACACTCTCTGCGAGGGCCTATAGTCACCTGCTGGACCTACTCTCACTTTAAGGGACTAGAGTCACCTGCTAGACCTATACTCTCTGCAAGGGCTTGGAGTCACCTGCTGGGACTATATTCTCTGTTACGGCCTAGAGTCACTTGGTCAACGTACACTCTATGAGGGCCTAGAGTCACCTGCTGGACTTACACTCTCTTTGAGGTCCTAGAGTCACCTGCAGGACCTACAATCTCTGTGAGGGCATAGATCACCCATTAGACCTACAGGGCCTAGAGTCACATACTGGATGTACACTTTCTGCAAGGCCCTAGAGTCTAGAGCAGGACCTACACTCTGCATGAGGGCCTAGAGTCACCTGCAGGACATACACTCTCTGAGAGGGCCTAGATTCACCATCAGGTTTTACACTTTTTTGCAAAGGCCTAGAGTCACCTTCTGGACCTAAACTTTCTGCGAGGGCATAGAGTCACCTATAGTCTCTGTTAGTGCCCAGAGTCACCTATTGGACTTACACTCTCTTTGAGGGCCTAGTGGCACCTGCTGAACCTACACTCTCAGCTATGTCCTAGAGTTATCTGATAGACCTACACTGTCTGTGAGGGCCTACACACACCTGCTGGACCTACACTCTCTATGAGGGCCTAGAAACACCTGCTGAACTAGACTCTCTGCAAGAGGCTAGACACACCTGCTGGACCTTCACTCTCTGCAACGGCCTAGAGTCACAGGCTGGACCTATAGTCTCTGTAAGTGCCAAGAGTCACATACTGGACTTAAACTCTCTGCGAGGGCCTAGAGACACCTGCTGGACTACACTCTCTGGTAGGTCCTAGAGTCACCTACTGGACCTACACTCTCTGCAAGGGCCTAAAGACACTTGTTGGACCTACAATCTCTGCAAGGGTCTAGAGTCACCTACTGGGCCTACACTATCTACGAGGGCCTAAATACCCCTAGTGAACCTTCACTCTCTACGAGGCCCTAGAATCACCTGCTGGACCTACTCTCTCTCTCTGAGGGCCTAGAGTCACCTGATGGACGTACACTCTCTGCAAGGGCCTAGAGTCACTTGTTTGACCTACACTCTCTGCAAGGGCCTAAAGTCATCTGCTGGACCTGCACTCCCTTCATGGGACAAGAACACCTGCTGGAAAAACACTCTGCAAAAGCCTGGAGTTACCTGCTGGACCTACATTATCTGTGAGGTCCTAGAGTCACCTGCTCAACCTACAATCTCTGAGAGAGCCTAGAGTCACCTACTGGACATACACTCTCTGCAAGGGCCAAGAGTCACCTGCTAGACCTAACTCTCTGTGAGGGCCTACAGTCAACTATTTGACCTACAGGGCTTAGAGTAACCCGCTTGATGTAAACTCTCTGCAGGGCCCTAGTGTTCGCAGCTGAACCTACACTCTCGGCGAGGGCCTAGAATCACTTGCTGGACCCACACTCTCTGCAAGGGGCTAGAGAAACCTGCTGGACCTACACTCTCTGCTTGGTCTTAGAGTCACCTGCTGGATCTACACTCTCTGCGGGGGACTAGAGGCACTTGCTGGACCTACACTCTCTGAGACAGTCTACAGTTACCTGCTGAACCTAGACTCTCTTCAAGGGGCTAGAGACACCTGCTCGACCTACACTCTCTGCTAGGTCCTAGTGTCACCTGCTGGACCTACTCTCTCTGCGAGTGCCTAGAGTCACCTACTGGACCTACATTCTCTGCGAGGGCCTAGAGACACTGGCTGGACCTACACTCTCTCTGAGGGCTTAGGGTCACATGCTAGATCTACACTCTAAGTGAGAGCATAGAGTCACTTACTGGACCTACACTCTGCAAGGAGCTAGAGTGTTTTGATAGACTTACACTCCCTGCGACGGCCTAAAGTCACATGCTTGATCTATAGTCTCTGTGAGTACCCTGATTCACCTACTGGACTTACATTCTCTGCTAGGTCCTGGAGTCACCTGCTGGACCTACACTCTCTGCGAGGTCCTAGAGTCACCTACTGGACCTATACTCTCTGCGAGGGCCCAGATCACCTGCTTGACCTACACTCCCCGCATGGGACTGGAGTCACCTACTGAACTTACATTCTCTGCGAGGGCCAAGATACACCTACTGGCTTGGAGTCACCTGCTGGACCTACACTCTCCGCAAAAGCCTAGAGTCACCTGTTATCCTACACTAACTGTGAGAGCCTAGATTCACCTATTTGACCTACAGGGCCTAGAGTCACTCGCTGGACCTTCACTCTCTGCAAGGGACTAGAGTCCCCAGCTGGACCTACATTCTACATGAGGGCCTCGAATCTCCTGCTGAACATTAACTCTATGCAAGGGCCTAGATTCTCCTGCTGGACTTACACTATCTGAGAGGGCCTAGATTTACCTCAGGGTATTACACTTCCTGTAAGGGCTATAGTCACTTACTGGACCTACATTCTCTGCAAGGGCCTAGAGTCACCTGCTACACCTACACTCTTTGTGAGGGCCTATAGTTACCTGCTGGAGCTAAACTCTCTGTGACGGCCTAGAGTCACATGGTGAATCTACACTCACTGTGATGTCCTACATTCACCTACTAGACCTACACATTCTGCAAGGGACTAGAGTCATTTACTGGACTTGCACTCTTTGTGAGGGCCTAGAGTTACCTAATGGACCTACAGTCTCTATGAGGGCCTAAAATTATTTACTGGACTTACACTCTCTGCGAGAGCCTAGTGTCACTTTCTGGACCTACACTCTCTGCGAGGGTCTAGAGTCCCATACTGGACCTACAATCTCTGCGAGGGCCTAGCCCTGCTTGACCTACACTCTCTGTGAGGGCTTAGAGTCACCTACTGGATCTACAATCACTGCGGGATCTTAGAGTCACTTACCGGACCTACATTATCTGCCAGGGCCTAGAGTTACCTACTGGACCTACACTCTTTGCGAGGGCCTAGACCTGCTCGACCTACACTCTCTCTGAGGGCCTAAAGTCACCTGCTGGACCTACACTCTCTATGAGTTCCTAGAATCACATGCTGGACCTACTCTCTCTGTGAGGGCCTAGAGTCACTTGCTGTACCTAAAAAGTCTTTGAGGGCCTAGAGTCACCTGCTAAACCTACATTCTCTGCGAGGGCCTAGAATCACCTAGTGGACCTACAATCTCTGCGAGGCTCTAGAGTCACCTGCTGGACCTACACTCTCTGTGAAAGCCTAGACCTGCTCGACCTACACTCTTCTTGAATGCCTAGAGTCACATGCTCGACCTACAGTCTCTGTGAATGCCTAGAGTCACATGTTCAACCTACACTCTCTGCGAGGGCCTAAAGTCACCTAAATTCCTGTGGTGGACCTTCACTCTCTACGAGGGCCTAGAATCACTTGCTTGACCTACTCTCTCTGTAAGAGCCTAGAATCACCTGATGGACCTACACTCTCTGTGAGGGCCTAAAGTCACTTGTGGGACCTACACTCTCTGCGAGGGCCTAAAGTCACCTAAATTCCTGTGGTGGACCTTCACTCTCTACGAGGGCCTAGAATCACCTGCTTGACCTACTCTCACTTCAAGGGACTAGAGTCACCTGCTAGACCTACACTCTCTGTAAGGGCTTGGAGTCACTTGCTGGAACTATATTCTCTGTTACGGCCTAGAGTCACTTGGTCAACGTACACTCTCTACGAGGTCCTAGAGTCACCTGCTGGACCTAAAATCTCTGTGAGGTCGTAGATCACCTATTAGACCTACAGGGCCTAGAGTCACATTCTGGATGTACACTTTCTGCAAGGCCCTACAGTCTGTAGCTGGACCTACACTCTGCAGGAGGGCCTAGATTCACCTGCAGGACATACACTCTCTGAGAGGGCCTAGATCCACCAACGAGTTTTACACTTTTTGCGAAGTCCTAGAGTCACCTTCTGGACCTAAACTTTCTGCGAGGGCCTAGAGTCACCTACTGGACCTACACTCTCTGCAAGGGCCTAGAGTCACCTACTGGACCTACACTCTCTGCGAGGACCTAGAGTCACCCGCTAGACATGAACTCTCTGCGAGGGCCTATAATCCCATGCTGGACCTACACTCTCAGCGAGGGCCTGAAATCACCTGCTGAACATACACTCACAGTGAGAGCGTAGATTCACCCAATGGCCTTACACTCTCTGAGAGATCCTAGAGTCACTTACTGAACTTGAACTCTGTGAGGGCCTAGAGCTACTTATTGGACCTACACTCTCTGCTGGGTCCTAGACCTACTCGACCTATACTCTCTATGACGGCCTAGAGTCACCTGTTGGACCTACACTCTCTGAGGGTGTGTATGGTCACTACTGGACCTACAATCTCTGCGAGGGCTTAAAGTCCCTTAGTGGACCTTCACTCTCTGCTAGGTCCTAAAATCACCTGCTGTACCTACACTCTCTGTGAGGGCCTAGAGTCATTTGTATGACCTACACTCTTTGCAAGGGCATAGAGTCTCCTGCTGATTCTTCACTTTCTGTGAAGCCCTAGAGTCACCAGCTGGACCTATACTCTCAGCGAGGGCCTAGAATCACCTGCTAGATATACACTCTCTGCAAGGGTCTAGAGTCACCTGCTGGACCTACACTTTTTACGAGGGCCTAGGTTCACCCACGGGACTTACACTTTCTGCAAGGGCCTAGAGTCATCTTCAAGACATACACTCTTTATGAGGGCCTAGAGTCACCTACTGGACCTACAATCTCTGCAAGGGCCCAAAGTCTTCTACGGGACCTACACTCTCTGCGAGTAGCTATAGTCACCTGCTACACCTAAAGTCTCTGCGAGGGCCTCTAGTCACCTGCTGGAACTACACACTCTGCGAGGGCCTAGAGTCACCTGCTGAAACTACACTCACTGTGAGGGCCTATATTCACTTACTGGACCTACACTTTCTGAAAGGGCATAGGGTCACTTTCTAGACTTAAACTCTCTGTGAGGGTCTAGATTTACCTACTGGACCTATACTTTCTGCTAGGGCCCAGACTTGCTCGACCTACACTCTTTTCGAGGTCCTAGAGTCACCTGCTGGACATACACTCTCTGCGAGCGTCTATAGTCACCAAATGGACCTACAATCTCTCCGAGGGCCTAAAGTCCCTCAGTGTACCTTTACTCTCTGCTATATCCTAGAATCATATGCTGGACCTACACTCTCTGTGAGAGCCTAGAGTCTCTTGCTCGACCTATACTCTCTGCAAGGGTCTAGAGTCCCCTGCTGATTCTACACTCTCTGCGAAGCCCTAGAGTCACCTGCTGGACATACACTCTCTGTGAGGGCCTAGAGTCACTTACTGGATCTACACTCTCTACAAGGGCCTATGGTCCCCTGCTGGAACTACACTCTGTGGGAGGGTCTAGAGTCACCTATTTGACCTACAGGGCCTAGAGTCACCCACTGGACCTACACTCTCTGCAAGGGCCTTGAGTCCCTGGCGGGACCTTCACTTTCCGTGAGGGCTTAGAATCACCTACTGGACATACACTCTCTGCGAGGGCCTAGAGTTACCTGCTGGACCTATACTCTCTGCCAGCAACGGGACTTACACTTTCTGCAAGGGCCTAGAGTCACCATCTGGACGTACACTCTCTGCGAGGGCCTAGAGTCACCTACTGTACCTACACTCTCTGCAAAGGCCTAGAGTCTCCTACTGGACCTACAATCTCTGCGATGGCCTAGAGTCACCTGTTACACCTACACTCTCTGTGAGGGCCCATAGTCACCTGCTGAGCCTACACTCACTCTGATGGCCTAGATTCACCTACTGGACCAACACTCTCTGCGAGGCCCTAGAGTCATTTACTGGAGTTATACTCTCTGTGTGGGCCTAGAGTTACCTACTGGACCTACTTTCTCTGCTTTGGCCTACACCTGCTTGACCTACACATTCTGCGAGGGACTAGAGTCACCTGCTGAACCTACACTGTCTGCGAGGGTCTAGAGTCACATACTGGAACTACAATCTCTACGAGGGAATAGAGTCCCTTAGTGGGTCTTCAATTTTTGCGAGGGCCTAGAATCACCTGCTGTACCTACACTCTATGCAAAGGCCTAGAGACACATCCTACACATACAGTCACTGTGAGGGCCTAGATTCACATACTGGACCTAAACTCTCTGCTAGGTCCTAGAATCACTTACTGGACTTACACCCTATGTGACAGCCTAGAGTTACCTACTGGACTTACATTCTCTGCTTGGGCCTAGACCTGCTTGACCTACACTCTCTGCGAGGGACTAGAGTCACCTGCTGGACCTCAACTCTCTTTAAGGGACTAGAGTCACTTACTTGACCTACAATATCTCTGAGGGCCTAAAGTCACTTATTGGAACTTCACTCTCTGTGAGGGCCTAGAATCACCTCTTGGACCTACACTCTCTGTAAGGACCCAGAGTCCCCTACTTAATCTACACTCTCTGCGAAGGCCTAGATTCACATGCTGGACACACACTCTCTGCAAGGACCTTGAGTCATATGCTGGACCTACACTCTCTGTGACAGCCAAGAGTCATATGCTGGACCTATAGTCTCTGAGAGTGCCCAGAGTCACCTATTGGACTTATACTCTCTTCGAGGGCTTGAGACAACTGTTGAACCTACACTCTCTGCTAGGTCCTAGAGTTACCTGCTTGACCTACACTGTCTGCGAGGGCCTAGTGACACCTGCTGGACCTACACTCTCTGTAAGGGCCCAGAGTCATCTGCTGAACATAGACTCTTCGCAAGGGGCTAGCCACACCTGCTGGACTTTCACTCTCTGCGACGGCCTACGGTCACATGCTTGACCTTTAGTCTCAGTGAGTGCCCAGAGTCACCTACTGGACTTACACTCTCTGCCAGAGGCTAGAGACACCTGGTGGACCTACACTCTCTGCTAGGTCCTAGAGTCACCTGCTAAACCTACACTTACTGCAAGGACTCAGAGAAAACTGCTGGACCTACATTCTCGTTGAGGGCCTAGAGTCACTTGCTGGATCTACACTCTCTAAGGGAGCCTAGAGTCTCTTGCAGGACATACACTCTCTGCGAGGGCTCAGAGTCATCTACTGGACCTAAACTGTCAGCAAGGACCTGGTCCTATAGTCTCTGTTAGTGCCCAGAGTCACCTATTGAACTTACACTTTCTTTGAAAGCCTAGTGGCACCTGCTGAACCTACACTCTCAGCTATGTCCTAGAGTCATCTGATAGACCTACACTGTCTGCGAAGGCCTACACACACCTGCTGGACCTACACACACCTGCTGGACGACACTCTCTGTGAGGGCCTAGAAACACCTGCTGAACCTAGACTCTCTGCAAGAGGCTAGACACACCTGCTGGACCTTCACTCTATTCAATGGCCTAGAGTCACATGCTGGACCTATAGTCTCTGTGAGTGCCCAGAGTCACATACTGGACTTAAACTCTCTGCGAGGGCCTAGAGACACCTGCTGGACTACACTCTCTGGTAGGTCCTAGAGTCACCTACTGGACCTACACTCTCTGTGAGGGCCTAGAGACACTTGTTGGACCTACAATATCTGCAAGGGCCTAGAGTCACCTACTGGACATACTCTCTCTAAGAGGGCCTAAATACCCCTAGTGGACCTTCACTCTCTACGACGGCCTAGAATCACCTGCTGGACCTACTCTCTCTCTCTGAGGGGCTATAGTCACCTGATGGACCTACACTCTCTGCAAGGGCCTAGAGTCACTTGTTTGACCTACACTCTCTGCAAGGGCCTAGAGTCATCTGCTGGACCTGCACTCCCTTCATGGGACAAGAGTCACCTGCTGGAAAAACACTCTGCAAAAGCCTGGAGTTACCTGCTGGACCTACATTATCTGTGAGGTCCTAGAGTCACCTGATCAACCTACAATCTCTGAGAGAGCCTAGAGTCACCTACTGGATATACAATCTCTGCGAGGGCCAAGAGTCACCTGCTGGACCTAAACTCTCTGTGAGGGCTTACAGTCAACTATTCGACCTACAGGTCCTAGAGTAACCCGCTGGACGTAAACTCTCTGCAGGGCCCTAGTGTTCGCAGCTGAACCTACACTCTCGGCGTGGGCGTAGAATCACTTGCTGGACCCACACTCTCTGCAAGGGGCTGGAGAAACCTGCTGGACCTACACTCTCTGCTTGGTCCTAGAGTCACCTACTGGACCTACACTCTCTGTGAGGGACTAGAGACACTTGCTGAACCTAGACTCTCTCCAAGGGGCTAGAGACACCTGCTCGACCTACACTCTCTACTAGGTCCTAGTGTCACCTGCTGGACCTACTCTCTCTGCGAGTGCCTAGAGTCACCTGCTGGACCTACACTCTCTGCGAGTGCCTAGAGACGCTGGCTGGACCTACACTCTCTCTGAGGGCTTAGGGTCACATGATAGATCTACATTCTCTGCGAGAGCCTAGAGTCACCTACTGGACCTACTCTCTCTGCAAGTGCCTAGAGTCACCTGCTGGACCTACACTCTCTGCGAGTGCCTAGAGACGCTGGCTGGACCTACTCTCTCTGAGGGCTTAATGTCACATGCTAGATCTACATTCTCTGCGAGAGCCTAGAGTCACCTACTGGACCTACACTTTCTGCAAGGAGCTAGAGTGTTTTGATGGACTTACACTCTCTGCGACGGCCTAGAGTCACATGCTTGATCTATAGTCTCTGTGAGTGCCCTGAGTCACCTACTGGACTTACACTCTCTGCTAGGTCCTGGAGTCACCTGCTGGACCTACACTCTCTGCGAGTGCCTAGAGTCACCTACTGGACCTACACTCTCTGCGAGGGCCCAGATCACCTGCTTGATCTACACTCCCCGCATGGGACTGGAGTCACCTACTGAACTTACACTTTCTGCGACGGCCAAGAGACACCTACTGGACCTACACTCTCTGCAATGGCTTAGAGTCACCTGCTGGACCTACACTCTCTGCAAAAACCTAGAGTCACCTGTTATCCTACACTAACTGTGAGAGCCTAGAGTCACCTATTTGACCTACAGGGCCTAGAATCACTCGCTGGACCTTCACTCTCTGCAAGGGACTAGAGTCCCCAGCTGGACCTACACTCTACATGAGGGCCTAGAATCACCTGCTGGACTTACACTATCTGAGAGGGCCTAGATTTACCTCAGCATTTTACACTTCATGGAAGGGTCTATAGTCACTTACTAGACCTACATTCTCTGCGAGGGCCTAGAGTCACCTGCTACACCTACACTCTTTGTGAGGGCCTATAGTCACCTGCTGGAGCTAAACTCTATGTGAGGGCCTAGAGTCACATGGTGAACCTACACTCACTCTGTGGTCCTAGATTCACCTACTAGACCTACATATTCTGCAAGGAACTAGAGTCATTTACTGGACTTGCACTCTTTGTGAGGGCCTAGAGTTACCTAATAGACCTACAGTCTCTGGGAGGGCCTAGAGTTATTTACTGGACTTACACTCTCTGCGAGGGCCTAGTGTCACTTTCTGGACCTAAACTCTCTGCGAGGGTCTAGAGTCCCATACTGGACCTACAATCTCTGCGAGGGCCTAGCCCTGCTTGACCTACACTCTGTGAGGGCTTAGAGTCACCTACTGGATCTACACTCACTGCGAGATTTTAGAGTCACTTACAGGACCTACACTATCTGCCAGGGCCTAGAGTTACCTACTGGACCTACACTCTTTGCGAGGGCCTAGACCTGCTCGACCTACACTCTCTCTGAGGGCCTAAAGTCACCTGCTGGACCTACCCTCTCTGTGAGGTCCTAAAGTCCCCTTTGTGGACCTTTACTCTCTACGAGTTCCTAGAATCACCTGCTGGACCTACTCTCTTTGTGAGGGCCTAGAGTCACCTGCTGTAACTAAAAAATCTTTGAGGGTCTAGAGTCACCTGCTAAACCTACACTCTCTGCAAGGGCCTAGAATCACCTAGTGGACCTACAATCTCTGCGAGGGTCTAGAGTCACATGTTGGACCTACACTCTCTGCTAGGGCCTAGAGTTACCTACCGGACCTACACTTTCTACGAGGGCCTAGCCCTGCTCGACCTACACTCTCTGTAAAAGCCTAGACCTGCTTGACCTACACTCTTCTTGAATGCCTAGAGTCACATGCTCGACCTACAGTCTCTGTGAATGCCTAGAGTCACATGCTCGACCTACACTCTCTGCGAGGGCCTAAAGTCACCTACTAGACTTTCACTCTCTGTGAGGGCCTAAATTCCCGTAGTGGACCTTCACTCTCTACGAGGGCCTAGAATCACTTGCTTGACCTACTCTCTCTGTAAGAGCCTAGAGTCACCTGATGGACCTACACTCTCTGTGAGGGCCTAGAGTCACCTGCTGGACCTACTCTCACTTCAAGGGACTAGAATCACCTGCTAGACCTACACTCTCTGCAAGGGCTTGGAGTCCTCTGTTACGGCCTAGAATCACTTGCTCAACGTACACTCTCTGCAAGGGCCTAGAGTCACCTGCTGGACTTACACTCTCTTTGAGGTCCTAGAGTCACCTGCTGGACCTACAATCTCTGTGAGGGCGTAGATCACCTATTAGACCTACAGGGCCTAGAGTCACATTCTGGATGTACACTCTCTGCAAGGCCCTAGAGTCTGCAGCTGGACCTACACTCTGCATGAGGGCCTAGAGTCAGCTGCAGGACTTACACTCTGAGAGGGCCTAGATTCACCAACAGGTTTTACACTTTTTGCGAAGGCCTAGGGTCACCTTCTGGACCTAAACTTTCTGCGAGGGCCTAGAGTCACTTACTGGACCTACACTCTCTGCAAGGGCCTAGAGTCACCTACTGGACCTACACTCCCTGCGAGGACCTAGAGTCACCCGCCAGATAGATAGATAGATAGATATTTTATTGACCACAACATATACAGCTCATATTTACAATAATTATTTACTTCTGGTCCAAATAAAGGTAAAATACTACTCTTGGCAATACAATACATTATATACACAAAGGTAAGAATAACAGGTTTTTAACGTATACAAGACATTATTTTGTGAACATGTACAGATAATAAAACAAACGCTGGTAGTTATCAAAAAAAAAAAAAAAAAAAAAAAACTAACAACCAAATTTGGCATTTATATACAAAATCATACTCCAAAAAGCTGTTTTTTCCTTAATTCAGAAATATTCACAAATATTTACAAATACTCGTAGAGGATTAAGCTGATAATCTTACATTGCTCTTCCAGGGTTCGCTGATCTGAAAATATATCCCTCATGTTAGAAAAATTATAAGTATCTTTGATATTTTGTGTCCTTGGGCATATTTGTGTTAGACATGAACTCTGCGAGGGCCTATAGTCACATGCTGGACCTACACTCTCTGCGAGGGCCTGAAATCACCTGCTGAACATACACTCACAGTGAGAGCGTAGATTCACCTAATGGCCTTACACTCTCTGAGAGGCCCTAGAGTCACTTACTGAACTTGAACTCTATGAGGGCCTAGAGCTACTTACTGGACCTATACTCTCTGCTGGGTCCTAGACCTACTCGACCTATACTCTCTATGACAGCCTAGAGTCACCTGCTGGACCTACACTCTCTGCGGGTGTGTATGGTCACTACTGCGAGGGCTTAAAGTCCCTTAGTGGACCTTCACTCTCTGCTAGGTCCTAAAATCACCTGCTGTACCTACACTCTCTGTAAGGGCCTAGAGTCATTTGTTGGATCTACACTCTCTGCAAGGGCATAGAGTCTCCTGCTGATTCTTCACTTTCTATGAAGCCCTAGAGTCACCAGATGGACCTATACTTTCAGCGAGGGCCTAGAAACACCTGCTAGATATACACTCTCTGCGAGGGTCTAGAGTCACCTGCTGGACCTACACTTTCTATGAGGGCCTAGATTCACCCACGGGACTTACACTTTCTGCAAGGGCCTAGAGTCATCTTCAAAACCTTCACTCTCTATGAGGGCCCAAAGTCTCCTACGGGACCTACTGGACCTAATATCTCTGCAAGGGCCCAAAGTCTCCTACGGGACCTACACTCTCTGCGAGTACCTATAGTCACCTGCTACAACTAAAGTCTCTGTGAGGGCCTCTAGTCACCTGCTGAACCTACACTCAATGTGAGGGCTCATATTCACCTACTGGACCTACACTTTCTGCAAGGGCATAGAGTCACTTTCTGGACTTAAACTCTCTGTGAGGGGCTAGAGTTACCTACTGGACCTATACTTTTTGCTAGGGCCCAGACCTGCTTGACCTATACTCTTTACGAGGTCCTAGAGTCACCCGCTGGACATACACTCTCAGCGAGGGTCTAGAGTCACCAACTGGACCTACAATCTCTCCGAGGGCCTAAAGTCCCTTAGTGGACCTTCACTCTCTGCTATGTCCTAGAATCACATGCCGGACCTACACTCTCTGTGAGGGCATAGAGTCTCTTGCTCGACCAATACTCTCTGCAAGGGCCTAGAGTCCCCTGCTGATTCTACACTCTGTGCGAAGCCCTAGACTCACCTGCTGGACATAAACTCTCTGCGAGGGCCTAGAGTCACTTACTGGATCTACACTCTCTACAAGGGCCTATGGTCCCCTGCTGGAACTGCACTATGTGCGAGGGTCTAGAGTCACCTATTTGACTTACAGGGCCTAGAGTCACCCACTGGACCTAAACTCTCTGCAAGGGCCTTGAGTTAAACACACACTCTCCATGAGGACTTAGAATCACCTACTGGACATACACTCTCTGCGAGGGCCTAGAGTCGCCTGCTGGACCTATACTCTCTGCGAGGGCCTAGGTTCAGCTACCGGACCTACACTTTCTGCAAGGGCCTAGAATCACCTTCTGGACCTACACTCTCTGCGAGGGCCTAGAGTCACCTACTGTACCTACACTCTCTGCAAAGGCCTAGAGTCTCCTACTGGACCTACAATCTCTGCAATGGCCTAGAGGCACCTGTTACACCTACACTCTCTGTGAGGGCCTATAGTCATCTGCTGGACCTGCACCCTCTGTGAGGGCCCACAGTCACCTGCTGAACATACACTCACTCTGTATGGGCCTAGAGTTACCTACTGGACCTACAATCTCTGCTTGGGCCTACACCTGCTCGATATACACTCTCTGCGAGGGACTAGAGTCACCTGCTGGACCTACACTGTCTGCAAGGGTCTAGAGTCACATACTGGAACTACAATCTCTACAAGGGAATAGAGTCCCTTAGTGGGTCTTCACTTTTTGCGAGGGCCAAGAATCACCTGCTGGACTCACACTCTTTGCAAAGGCCTAGAGTCACATGCTACACCTACAGTCACTGTGAGGGCCTAGATTCACCTACTGGACCTAAACTCTCTGCGAGGCCCTAGAATCACTTACTGGACTTATACCCTATGTGACGGCCTAGAGTTACCTACTGGACTTACAGTCTCTGCTTGGGCCTAGACCTGCTCGACCTACACTCTCTGCGAGGGACTAGAGTCACCTGCTGGACCTCAACTCTCTTTAAGGGACTAGAGTCACTTACTTAACCTACAATCTCTGTGAAGGCCTAAAGTCACTTATTGGAACTTCACTCTCTGTGAGGGCCTAGAATCACCTCTTGGACCTACACTCTCTGTAAGGACCCAGAGTCCTCTTCTTAATGTACACTCTCTGCGAAGGCCTAGATTCACCTGCTGGACCCACACTCTCTGCAAGATCCTATAGTCACTTGCTGGACCTACACTCTCTGCAAGGGCCTAGAGTCCCCTACTGGACATACACTCTCTGCAAGGACCTTGAGTCACATGCTGGACCTACACTCTCTGCGATGGCCAAGAGTCACATGCTGGACCTATAGTCTCTGTGAGTGCCTAGAGTCACCTATTGGACTTATACTCTCTTCGAGGACTTGAGACATCTGTTGAACCTACACTCTCTGCTAGGTCCTAGAGTTACCTCTGTGAGGGTGTAGAGTCACTTACTTACCTACACTCTCTGAAAGGGCCTGGAGTCACCTAATAGACCTACATTTTCTGTGAAGGCCTAGAGTCACCTGCTGAACCTACAATCTGTGAGGCCTCTGAGACAGCTACTGGACCTACACTCTCTGTGAGGGCCTAGAGTTACCTGCTGGACCTACACTCTCTGCAAGGGCCTAGAGTCACCAGCTGGACCTACACTCTCTTCGAGGGCCTAGAGTCACCCGATGGACCTAAACTATCTGTGAGGGCCTAGAGTCACCTACTTGACCTACAGAGGCTTGAGTTACCTGCTTGACCTTCACTCTCTGCAAGGGCTTAGAGTCCCCAGCTGGACCTACACTCTCTGCGAGGGCCTATATTCACCTACGGGACATATAATCTCTGCGAGGGCCTAGATTCACCTACGAGACCTACACTCTATTCAAGGGCCAAGTGTCAACTTCTGGACCTACACTTTATGCGAGGGCCTAGAGACACCTATTGGACCTACATTCTCTGTAAGGGCATAGAGTCACATACTGGACCTACACTCTCTGCGAGGGCCTTGAGTCACTTGCTACACCTACAATCTCTACAAGGGCTTATAGTCACCTGCAGGATATACACTCTCTGCGAGGGCCTAGAGTTAACTGCTAAACCTACAATCTCTGCGAGGGCCTAGAGTCACTTACTGGACTTACACTCTCTGGGAGGGCCTAGAGTTACTTAGTGGACCTACACTCTCTGCAGGGGCTTAGACCTGCTGGACCTCTACTCTCTGTGAAGGCCTGGAGTTACCTGCTGGACCTACACTCTCAGCGAGAGTCTAGAGTCACTTACTGGACCTACAATCTCTGCCAGGGCCTAAAGTCCCATAGTTCACCTTCACTCTCTGCTAGTGCCAGGAATCACCTGAAGGACCTAAACTTTTTGCGAAGGCCCAGAGTCACCTACTCGACCTACACTCTCTGTAAGGACCTAGAATCTTCTACAGGACCTACACGCTCTGTGAGGGCCTAGAGTCACCTGCGACACCTAGAATCTCTGCGAGGGCTTATAGTCACCTGCTGGACCTATGCTCTCTGCGAGGGTCTAGAGTCACCTACTTGACCTACAATCTCTGCCAGGGCCTAAAGTCCCATAGTTCACCTTCACTCTCTGCTAGTGCCAGGAATCACCTGAAGGACCTAAACTTTTTGCAAAGGCCCAGAGTCACCTACTCGACCTACACTCTCTGTAAAAACCTAGAATCCCCTACAGGACCTACACGCTCTGTGAGGGCCTAGAGTCACCTGCGACACCTAGAATCTCTGCGAGGGCTTATAGTCACCTGCTGGACCTACGCTCTCTGCGAGGGCCTAGAGTCACTTACTGGACTTACACTCTTTTTGAGGGCCTAGAGTTACCTATTGGACCTACGCTCTCTGCTGGGGCCTAGACCCGCTCGACCTACACTCTTTCCGATGGCCTATAGTCTCTTGCTGGACTTACACTCTTTGCGAGGGTCTAGATTCACCTGCTGGACCTACAATCTATGTGATGGCCTAGACCTGTTCGACCTACACTCTCTGTGAGGGCCTAGAGTCACATACTGGAACTACACTCTCTGCGAGAGCCTAAATTCACCTATTGAACCTTCACTCTCTACGAAGGCCTAGAATCACATGCTGGATTTACTCTCTCTGTGAGGGCCTAGAGTCACATGATGGACCTACTCTCTCTGCGAGGGCCTGGAGTCACTTGTTTGACCTTCACTCTCTGCAAGGGCCTAGAGTCAACTGCTGGACCTACACCCTCCGCGAGGGCCTATATTCATCTGCTGGCCATACACTCACTTCAAGGGACTAGAGTCACCTGCTGGAAATACACTTTGCAAAAGCCTAGAATTACCTGTTGGAACTACACTCTCTGCGAGAGACTAGAATCAACTTCTGGACCTACACTCTCTGCGAGGGCCTTAAGTCCCCTAGTGGACCTTCACTCTCTACGAGGGCATAATATCAACTGCTAGATTTACTCAATCTGTGAGGGCCTAGAGTCACCTGCTGGACCTAAACTCTCTGCGAGGCCCTAGAGTCACTTACTGGACTTACACTCTCGGTGAGGGCCTAGAATTACATACTGGACTTACACTCTCTACTGGGGCCTAGACCTGCACGACCTACGCTCTCTGCGAGGGCCTAGAGTCCCCTGCTGGATCTACACTCTCTGTGAGAGACTTGAGTCACCTAATAGACCTACATTTTCTGTGAAGGCCTAGAGTCACCTGCTGAACCTATAATCTGTGAGGCCTCTGAGACAGCTACTGGACCTACACTCTCTGTGAGGGCCTTGAGTTACCTGCTGGACCTACACTCTCTGCAAGGGCCTAGAGTCACCAGCTGGACCTACACTCTCTGCGAGGGCCTAGAGTCACCCGATGGACCTAAACTATCTGTGAGGGCCTAGAGTCACCTACTTGACCTACAGAGGCTTGAGTTACCTGCTTGACCTTCACTCTCTGCAAGGGCCTAGAGTCCCCAGCTGGACCTACACTCTCTGCGAGGGCCTATATTCACCTATGGGACATATAATCTCTGCGAGGGCCTAGATTCACCTACGAGACCTACACTCTATTCAAGGACCTAGTGTCAACTTCTGGACCTACACTTTATGCGAGGGCCTAGAGACACCTACTGGACCTACATTCTCTGTAAGGGCATAGAGTCACATACTGGACCTACACTCTCTGCGAGGGCCTTGAGTCACTTGCTACACCTACAATCTCTACAAGGGCTTATAGTCACCTGCGGGACATACACTCTCTGCGAGGGCCTAGAGTTAACTGCTAAACCTACAATCTCTGCGAGGGCCTAGAGTCACTTACTGGACTTACACTCTCTGGGAGGGCCTAGAGTTACTTAGTGGACCTACACTCTCTGCAGGGGCTTAGACCTGCTGGACCTCTACTCCCTGTGAGGGCCTGGAGTTACCTGCTGGACCTACACTCTCAGCGAGAGTCTAGAGTCACTTACTGGACCTACAATCTCTGCCAGGGCCTAAAGTCCCATAGTTCACCTTCACTCTCTGCTAGTGCCAGGAATCACCTGAAGGACCTAAACTTTTTGCGAAGGCCCAGAGTCACCTTCTCGACCTACACTCTCTGTAAGGACCTAGAATCTTCTACAGGACCTACACGCTCTGTGAGGGCCTAGAGTCACCTGCGACACCTAGAATCTCTGCGAGGGCTTATAGTCACCTGCTGGACCTACGCTCTCTGCGAGGGCCTAGAGTCACTTCCTGGACTTACACTCTTTTTGAGGGCCTAGAGTTACCTATTGGACCTACGCTCTCTGCTGGGGCCTAGACCCGCTCGACCTACGCTCTTTCCGATGGCCTATAGTCTCCTGCTGGACTTACACTCTTTGCGAGGGTCTAGAGTCACCTGCTGGACCTACAATCTATGTGATGGCCTAGACCTGTTCAACCTACACTCTCTGTGAGGGCCTAGAGTCACCTACTGGAACTACACTCTCTGCGAGAGCCTAAATTAACCTAGTGAACCTTCACTCTCTACGAGGGCCTAGAATCACATGCTGGATTTACTCTCTCTGTGAGGGCCTTGAGTCACATGATGGACCTACTCTCTCTGCAAGGGCCTGGAGTCACTTGTTTGACCTTCACTCTCTGCAAGGGCCTAGAGTCAACTGCTGGACCTACACCCTCTGCGAGGGCCTATAGTCACCTGCTGGCCATACATTCCCTTCAAGGGACTAGAGTCACCTGCTGGAAATACATTTTGCAAAAGCCTAGAGGTACCTGCTGGACCTACACTCTCTGCGAGAGACTAGAATCACCTTCTGGACCTACACTCTCTGCGAGGGCCTAAAGTCCCCCAGTGGACATTCATTCTCTACAAGGATGTAAAATCAACTGCTAGATCTACTCTCTCTGTGAGGGCCTAGAGTCATCTGCTTGACCTACACTCTCTGTGAGGGCTTAGAGTCACCTGCTAAACCTACACTCTCAACAAGGGACTAGAGTCCCTTAGTGAACCTTCACTCTCTGCGAGGGCCTATAATCACCTGCTGGACCTACTCTCTCTAGGAAGGCTTAGAGTCACCTGCTACACCTACACCCACTGTGATGGCCTAGATTCACCTACTGGACATAAACTCTCTGCGAGGCCCTAGAGTCACTTACTAGACTTACACTCTCGGTGAGAGCCTAGAATTACATACGGGACTTACACTCTCTACTGGGGCCTAGACCTGCACGACCTACACTCTCTGCGAGGGCCTAGAGTCCCCTGCTGGATCTACACTCTCTGTGAGGGACTAGAGTCACCTACTGGACCTACATTCTCTGCGAGGGCCTAGAGCCACTTAATGGACTTACACTCTCTGCGAGGGCCTAGAGTTACCTACTGGACCTACACACTCTGCGAGGGCCTAGATATGCTCGACCAACACTCTCTGTGAGGGTCTAGAGTCACTTGTTTACCTACACTCTCTGAAAGTGCCTGGAGTCACCTAATTGACCTACATTTTCTGTGAGGGCCTAGAGTCACCTGCTGAACCTACAATCTGCGAGGCCTCTGAGACAGCTACTGGACCTACACTCTCTGCGAGGGCCTAGAGTTACCTGTTGGACCTACACTCTCTGCGAGGGCCTAGAGTCACCTGCTGGACCTAAACTATGTGTGAGGGCCTAGAGTCACCTACTTGACCTACAGGGGCTTGAGTCACCTGCTGGACCTTCACTCTCTGCAAGGGCCTAGAGTCCCCCAACTGGACCTACACTCTCTGCGAGGGCCTAGATTCACCTACGGGACATATAATCTCTGCGAGGGCCTAGATTCACCTTCGGGACCTACACTCTATTCAAGGGCCTAGTGTCAACTTCTGGACCTACACTTTATGCGAGGGACTAGAGACACCTACTGGACCTACATTCTCTGTAAGGGCCTAGAGTCACATACTGGACCTACACTCTCTGCGAGGGCCTTGAGTCACTTGCTACACCTACAATCTCTACAAGGGCCTATAGTCACCTGCGGGACATACACTCTCTGCGAGGGCTTAGAGTTAACTGCTAAACCTACAATCTCTGCGAGGGCCTAGAGTCACTTACTGGACTTACACTCTCTGTGAGGACCTAGAGTTACGTAGTGGACCTACACTCTCTGCAGGGGCCTAGACCTGCTGGACTTTTACTCTCTGCAAGGGCCTAGAGTTACCTGCTGGACCTACACGTTCTGCGAGGGTCTAGAGTCACCTATTGGACCTACAATCTCTGCCAGGGCCTAAAGTCCCATAGTTCACCTTCACTCTCTGCTAGTGCCTGGAATCACCTAAAGGACCTACACTTTTTGCGAAGGCCCAGAGTCACTTACTTGACCTACACTATCTGTAAGGACCTAGAATCCCCTAGAGGACCTACACGCTCTGCGAGGGCCTAGAGTCTCCTGCAACACATAGAATCTCTGCGAGGGCTTATAGTCACCTGCTGGACCTACGCTCTCTGCGAGGGCCTAGAGTCACTTACTGGACATACACTCTCTGCAAGGTCCTAGAGTCACCTGCTACACCTGCACTCTCTGTGAGGGCCTATAGTCACCTGCTAGACCTACAATCTATGCGTTACCTATTGGACCTACACTCTCTGCTGGGGCCTAGACCCACTCGACCTACACTCTTTCCGATGGCCTATAGTCTCCTGCTGGACTTACACTCTATGCGAGGGTCTAGAGTCACCTGCTGGACCTACAATCTATGTGATTGCCTAGACCTGTTCGACCTACACTCTCTGTGAGGGCCTAGAGTCACCTACTGGAACTATACTCTCTGCGAGGGCCTAAATTCACATAGTGAACCTTCACTCTCTACTAGGGCATAGAATCACATGCTGGATTTACTCTCTCTGTGAGGGCCTAGAGTCACATGATGGACCTACTCTCTCTGCGAGGACCTGGAGTCACTTGTTTGACCTTCACTCTCTGCAAGGGCCTAGAGTCAACTGCTGGACCTACACCCTCCGCGAGGGCCTATATTCACCTGCTGGCCATACACTCCCTTCAAGGGGCTAGAGTCACCTGCTAGAAATACACTTTGCAAAAGCCTAGAGTTACCTGCTGGACCCACATTCTCTGTGAGGTCCTAGAGTCATCTGCTCAACCCACACTCTCTGCAAGGGCCTAGAGTCACTTACTGGACCTACACTCTCTGCGAGGACCAAGAGTCACCTGCTGGACCTAAACTCTCTGCGAGGGCCTAGAGTCATCTCCTTGACCTACACTCTCCGTGAGGGCCCACAGTCACCTATTTGACCTACAAGGCCTAGAGTCAACCCTCTGGACGTAAACATTCAGCAAGGCCCTAGTGTCCGCACCTGAACCTACACTCTACATGAGGCCCTAGAACCACCTGCCTTACATACACTCTCTCCGAGGGCCTAGAATCACCTGCGGGACCTACACTCTCTGCAAGGGCCCATAATCCCCAGCTGGATGTACACTCTCTGCGAAGGCCTAGAGTCACCTACTGGACCTACACTCTCTGCGAGGGCCTAGTGTCACCTGCTGGACCTACACTCTCTGCGAGGGCCTAGAGACACCTGCTGAACCTACGCTCTCTGCTAGGTCCTAGAGTCACCTGCTGGACCTACACTGTCTGGGAGAGCCTAGAGACGGCTGCCGCATCTACACTCTCTGTGAGGGCCTAAAGTCACCTTCTGAACCTGCAATCTCTTCAAGGGGCTAGAGTCACCTACTGGACCTACACTCTATGCAAGGGCCTAGAGTCACTTACGGGACCTGCACTCTCTGCAAGGGCCTAGAGACACCTTCTGGACCTACACTGTCTGCGAGGGCCTATAGACACCTGCTGGATCTACACTCTCTGTGAGGGCCTAGAGTTACCTGCTAAACCTGCACTCTCTTCAAGGGGCTAGAGTCACCTACTGGACCTATACTCTTTGCAATTGCCTAGAGTCACTTGCTGGACCTACAATCTCTGCGAGGGCCTTGAGTCACCTGCTGGACCTAATCTCTCTGTGAGAGCCTAGAGTCACTTACTAGGCCTACAGGGTCTAGAATCACCTGTTGTACCTACACTCTCTGCATGGGCTTAGAGTCCTCTAATGGACCTACACTCTCCGTGAGGGCCTAGAAATCCCCACTGGACATGCACTCTCTATGAGGGCCTAGCCCTAGAGTCACATACTGGACCTACACTCTCTGCAAGGGCCTAGAGTCACCTACTGGACCTAAAGTCTTAGCGAGGGCCTAGAGTCTCTTAATGGAGCTACACTCTCTGCAAGGGCCTAGAGATACCTACTGGACCTACACTCTCTGCGAGGTCCTAGACATGCTTGACCTACACTCTCTGCGAGGGCCTAGAGCCACTTACTGAACCTACACTCTCTGCAAGGGCCTAGAGTCACCTACTGGACCCACACCCTCTGCAAGATATGGGGACAATTGCAGGTATACACACAAAAATAAATATGAAGGCAAAAGAGCAAATATAATAGAAAAGTTGGATTTTTTAATGGCAGAATTCCGGGAAATGAAGAAAAGAACATCATATCAGAACAGGAAGGAAGCATGGGAGAATCCATATTATTACCAATATTAAATAATGGGGATGAAACACAAACCATAATAGTGATGAATGCACAGGGTTTAGTCACGAGTAACTCTAAAAGGAAAATAGAGTTCTTAGAAGAACTAACCCAAATTGAAAAAATAGATATATTAAATATAAGTGAAACATGGTATTCCCAAGAGACTGGCAGTGATGACCAGATAAAGGGTTTTCAAACTTATAGATCAAACAGAAAAAATAGGAATCGAGGGGGAACCGCAATATATGGAAGAGACATAAATCAAGGAAAAGTCTGTGAAAAATACAGCAACACAGAATGTGAATTGATTGCGGTAGAATTTGAATCTGAAAAACTAGTGAATATTGTAGTTTACAGACCCCCAAACACTAAGGAGTTTGACATAATAATAGAAAAAATAGATGATATATGTAGAAACCATAAAGACTGGAATATACTCCTATCCGGAGATTTTAACTTTCCTTTCGTGGATTGGAAAGAACGGATAGAAGAAAGTGGTTGTATGTATACATATAAAAAAGATAGTAATAGTAGAGCAGAAGATAAGAGGCAATTTGAAAAGCTTCAAGATATGCTATTAGAACATAATATGCAACAAATAAACCACATTCCAACAAGAAAGGAAAATGTCCTAGATCTAGTATTTGTGAATGAGGTGAATTATGTTAAAGAAATAATAGTGTACAACACGGGAATTTCAGACCACAATGTCATAGAATTGATAGTCCATTCCAAAGCAAGTGATCGCAGAATTAATAAAAGCACAAAACTTTGGGAAGGATATGGAAAATATAATTTTTACAGTAAGAATATAAAATGATCAGAAATAAATGAAGAACTGAATAGAGAATGGAAAAATGTATTTGTAAGTGATAATATACAGGTAAATACGGACATACTGTACAAAATACTGGAGAAAACAATAAACAAAAGACGTGCATACCAAGAGACAGAAGGGTCTTATTTCAGAAAATTAGAAAGTGGAAGAAAAATCTTGCAAAAGAAAAAAATGTGTGGAAAATGAGGGAAATCAAATGTAAGATAGAAAATGCAGAACAAAAGATTATACAGTCGAAAGAAAATGAAAAAAGGGACTTAGAAGAAAGGACACTTCAAAATATAAAAAGAAACCCCAAAGTACTTCACTCCTATGCAAAAAAGATGAATAAAGGGAGATTAGAAATAGGCCCTCTAAGAATTGAAGGACGGCTAACGAATGAAAAAAAGGAAATATGCAACATATTAGCAGAAAAATATAAGAGTGAGTTCACACCAAGAATTGCGAATGAGAATAATGAAACAGAAATGAGAGAAGAAAATGTTGAATATCTAACGGATATAGATATTAATGAAGCAGATATTGTCACGGCTATAAACGAAATTAAAAATGGATCGGCAGCCGGACCAGATGGAGTTCCAGCGATTTTGTTGAAAAAAACTGCAAACACTATCGCGAAGCCGCTTGCAATACTGCTAAGACAAAGTGTAGGTATGAGCGAGATATATGTTAAACATTAATTAGCTTATATAACCCCTATCTTCAAAAGTGGATCAAGACTAGAGGCAAGCAATTATAGACCTGTTAGTCTAACATCACATATTATGAAAGTGTATGAGAGGGTAATAAAAAAGAAAATAATTAACCATTTGGTTAAAAATAATTTGTTTAATATAGGTCAACACGGTTTCGTGCCTGGAAAAAGTACACAGACCCAACTGATAGCACACTATGAAAACATATACAAAAATATGATAAATGAAAAAGACACAGATGTGATCTATCTAGATTTTGCAAAAGCCTTTGACAAGGTAGACCATAACATATTGGAGAAAAAAATGAAAAAGCATAATATTGTGGGAAAGATAGGAAAATGGGTAAAAGAACTCCTGCAAAACAGAAAACAGATAGTGATTGCAAATGACGAGAAATCAGATGAAGCCCAGGTAATATCTGGTGTGCCACAAGGTACGGTATTAGCTGCACTGCTGTTTGTTATTATGATCTCAGACATAGACTGTGATGTTGAAAACTCCGTAGTGAGAAGTTTCGCCGATGACACAAGAATAAGTAGAGAAATTACTTGTGATGAAGATAGGAACGCACTACAAAGAGATCTAAACAAAATATATGAATGGGCGGAGATAAATAGGATGGTATTTAACTCCGATAAATTCGAATCAATAAATTATGGAAACAGAGAAGGAATGGTATATGCATACAAGGGACCTAATAATGAGACAATCACAAACAAGGAAGCAATTAAAGACCTTGGTGTAATGTTAAATAGGAATATGTTATGCAACGACCAAATAGCAACACTGTTGGCTAAATGTAAAGAAAAAATGGGAATGTTATTCAGATACTTTAAAACAAGGAAAGCTGAACACATGATTATGCTTTACAAAACTTATGTACGTAGTACACTCGAGTATTGCAATGTGATATGGTACCCACACTACCAAAAGGATATTGCGCAAATAGAGAGTGTACAAAGGTCCTATACTGCTAGAATAGAAGAAGTTAAGGACCTTGACTACTGGGAAAGACTGAAATTTTTAAAACTATACAGTCTAGAAAGGAGAAGAGAACGCTACATGATAATACAAGCATGGAAGCAAATAGAAGGAATTACTGAAAACATCATGGAGCTAAAAATATCAGAAAGAGCAAGCCGAGGTAGATTAATAGTGCCAAAAAATATACCAGGTAAACTAAGAAAGGCGCACAGGACATTAATCCACTACGCACCAGCATCGATAATGCAGCGACTATTTAATGTGCTGCCAGCTCATCTAAGAAACATATCAGGAGTGAGCGTAGATGTGTTTAAGAATAAGCTCGATAAATACCTAAGATGCATCCCAGACCATCCAAGACTGGAAGATGCAAAATACACCGGAAGATGCATTAGCAACTCTCTGGTGGATATACTAAGGTGCCTCACACTGAGGGACCTGGGGGAACCCAAACAAAAAATAAGGCAATAAGGTAAGGGCCTAGAGTCACCTTCTGGACCTAAACTTTCAGCGAGGGCCTAGATTTACTTACTGGACCTACACTCTCTTCGAGGTCCTAGAGTTACGTACTGAACCTAAACTCTCTGCAAGAGTCTAGACCTGCTCGACCTACACTCTTTGTGAGGGTCTAGAGTCACCTACTGGACTAACACTCTCTGCGAAAGCCTAAAGCCAATTACTGGACCTACACTCTCTGCTAGGTCCTAGAGTTACCTAATTGACCTACACTCTCTGCGAGGGCCTAGACGTGCTCGACCTACTCTCTCTTTGCGCGCCTAGATTCACCTGCTGAACCTACACTCTCTGCGAGGGCCTAGATTCACCTACTGGACATACACTCTCTGTGAGGGCATAAAGTCCTTTCGTGGAACTTCAATGTCTAGGAGGGCCCAGAATCTCCTGCTGGACCTACTCTCTCTTTTAGGGCCTAGTTTCACCTAATGGACCTACAGTCTCTGCAAGGGCCTAGAGTCACTTGCTGGACCTACACTCTTTGCAACGGCCTAGAGTCAACTGTTGGTTCTACACTCTCAGCGAGGGCCTAGAGTCACCTGCTGGAGCTACACTCCCTGCAAGGGACTAGAGTCACCTGCTGGATCTACAATCTCTGTAGGGGCCTAGAGTCACCCGCTGGACCTACACTTTCTGTGAGGGATTAGAGTCACCTGCTGGACCTACATTCTCTATGAGGGCCTAGAGTTACCTACTTGACCTACAGAGGCTAGAGTCACCTGCTGGACCTACACTCTCTGCGAGCGCCTAGAGTTACCTACTTGACCTACAGAGGCTAGAATCACCTGCTGGACCTACACTCTCAACGAGGGCCTAGAGTTCCCAACTGGACCTACACTCTCCACGAGTGCCTAGAATCACCTGCTTGACATACACTCTCTGCGAGGGCGTAGAGTCAACTGCTGGACCTACACTCTCTGCGAGGGCTTAGATTCACTTACGGGACCTACACTCTCTTCAAGGGCCTACAGACACCTTCTGGACCTACAGTCTCCGCAAGGGCCTAGAGTCACCTACTGGACCTACACTCTCTACAAGGGCCTAGAGTCACTTACTTGACCTACACTCTTTGCGAGGGCCTAGAGTCAATTGCTACACCTTCACTCTCTGTGAGGGCCTATAATCACCTGCTGGACCTACACTCTGTGTGAGGGCCTACACTCACCTGCTGAACCTTCACTCTCTGTGAGGGCCTAGAGTCACCTTCTGGACATACACTCTCTGCGAGGACCTAGAGTCACTTACTGGTCTTACACTCTCTGTGAGGTCCTAGAGTTACCTACTGGACCTACACTCTGCGAGGGGCTAGACCTGCTCGACCTATACTCTCTGCGAGGGCCTAGAGTCATCTGCGGGATATTATTACTTTTCGCTTGCCTCCTCCTTTCTGGACCCTCTCCCCTTTTAGTATGTATGTGTTGATGACCTTTCTTTAATCGTGTAATTGTTTTCTTTTGCAGGGAGTTTAAGAGTGAGTGTTTCATATTAATTATTGTATTGTTGAGGTTCAGGTGTTATTTCTGTCTGAAAATTGTGTATGAAAATTAAGTATATTTTGTGGTATTTTCTTTGTCCCCTTGAATTGACTTTGCACTTTTATTGATATTGGATACTATTCCACCTTTTGTGGACTTAGTATGGTATTTTGGTGAATACTATTTGATAAAAGTTTAGTGTTTTGTGTGGTGGTCAAGCCAGCCATCACAAAGTGGCGTCCGTGACAGGATCTTTCGTTCCTAAGTATTCACCGGTGTATGTGCAAAGTTAATTCTTGGGGTTATTTTTCAGGCAGCATATTTTCACCTCCTCGTGGTTGTCTTGTGTAAATTTAGTATTCTGTTTGAATAATAGTGGTCACTATGGTTGATAATGTATTAGAACTCCTTAGCGGAGAGGGGTGGCAAGAGAGGCTTGCAGAGTTGAATAGGGAAGACTTGGAAATTGTAGCGCAGCATTTGAATTGGAATATGAAGTGTCCATAAGAAAGGGTGTATTGCTATTGCAACTTTATGAATATGTTAAAACTGTAAAGGCAGGTAGGGAACAAGAAGTGAAACCTGATAAAGGACTGTTGTCTTTAAAAATTTTGGATAGGCAAATTGCTCTGAGGCAGATGGAGTTTGAAATAGAAAATTTTAAGGCAGAGGAAAGAGAAAAGGAGAGGCAGCATGAGATTGCCATGAGAGACACAGGTTCCTCTTCTCCCCCCCCCCCTTCCCCAAATAGGTCAGTAACGCCTGCTATCAATTTAGCGTAGGCTCTCAAATTTGTGCCTAAATTTGTGGAAGACAATGTAGCAGAGTTTTTTGTATCATTTGAGAGGATTGCAGCAAGGTTGGAGTGGCCCCAAGAGTATTGGACCACTCTTATACAAAGTAAATTGGTTGGAAGAGCTCAGAGGGTGTATGTAACTCTGGAGGAGGATCTGTCATCAGATTATGAGAGTGTGAAGGCTATTGTCTTGAAGGCCTATGAGTTAGTCCCTAAAGCCTATAGGCAACGCTTCAGGAACTTGGAAAAAAGTAGGGAACAAACTTTTATTGAATTTGTAAGGTCGAATGAACAATATGCTAGTGATTGGCTCAAGTCTAAGGTAGATTTTAAAAAAATTGAAGGAATTAACGTTGGTGGAGGAGTTTAAGAGGTGTGTTCCGAATAAACTGAAGGTCCACCTCGAAGAGTTAAAACTCGAGACCGTTCAGGAGGTAGCCATCGCTAGTGATGAATATTATCTGTCTCATAAGAGTGAGTTAGGGGGAGTAACGACAAATGTGAAGTCTAGTTGGGGTAAAGTAGGTAGGGATAATAATTCTAACAATAATAATGCAGGGATGTTTACTAGAAATGATTATAGAGGTAATGATCAGGGTAATGCTAATACTAATATTAATTTTTCTCCTAACTGAGGTAATAGACCTAATATATATAATCCAGAGAAATTGAAGACATTGACGTGCTTCTTTTGCAATAAGAAGGGGCACGTAAAGAGCATGTGTTATGCGTTTAGTAAATCGCAAAATGCTAATGGTAGGCCAGTGATGGGTGTGGAAGAGAGAGAGAGAGAGAGAGAGAGAGAGAGAGAGAGAGAGAGAGAGAGAGAGAGAGAGAGAACCTATCCCAACAAGGTCCACTGACCAATGACTACATGGCTGTTTTGATAAGTATTTGTCCTTCGGTAGTGTCTCTTCCGCAAGTTCGTCCGAGAAAAGACTAGTACGTATTTTGCGTGATACTGGAGCAGCTCAGTCTTTGATCCTTAGGGAGGCATTGCCTTGTAATTTTGTTCCTGAAAGTGAGGAATTCGTGGTATTGTCTGGTTTTCCTGATACGGTAAAGTCTTATGCTATTGAAAATTTTAATTTAATTTGCCCTTCCTTTGCAGGGAATTTGGAATTGGCCATCATTGATAAATTTCCGGTTAAAAATGTTGATGTTGTGATAGGGAATGATGTTGCTTTTAAGAATAATACCTATCCCATATTGATAAATCCTGATAGTGAGATAGCAGCAGTTACTCGTTCTAGTGCTAGAATTGTTGACGCTGCAGAGTCAACAATTGATCTAGATTTAAGTAGTTTAGAACGTAGTGATAGCGTAGTTGTAGATCTTGGGATTTTGAAGGACAAACTGAATTGGACTACTGAAGAGCTTATCGAAGCTCAGAAAAAGGATTTTCGGGATCTCCCTATTGAGTCAGGTGAGGTGTCTGATATAACTGGTCCCAAATTTAAGATAATTAATAATATTTTATATAGGTTGAGTAGGCCTATGGAGGCTGATAATATTGATTATGAAATTTTGAAACAGATAATGGTTCCATTTGTTTACAGGAATGAGTTGATATCAATGGCGCATGAAAGTGGTTTGGCCGGACATTTTGGCATTCATAATACTTCCGGCATGTTGTTAATGAATTGTTATTGGTTGAAGTTGAAGGCGGACATAAAGAAATTTGTAAATAGCTGTAATGTCTGTCAGAAGGTCGGTAAACCCAATGAGCTTATTCCAAAACCACCTCTATGTCCTATTCCAGTGGTTTCCGAACCTTTCAAGGGGGTCATTATTAATGTTATTGGACCATTACCAAGGACTCGTGGTGGAAATGAATATATATTGACTATCATGGATAGAATGTCTCGATATCCCGAGGCAATACCACTACGTACTATAAAAAGTGTAAAAATTGTAGATGTACTAATTGACTTTTTCACCAAGTTTGGGATGCCTAAAATAATTCAATCGGATTGTGGTTCTAATTTTGTTAGCAGGCACTTCAGAGATACAATGGCAGAGTTGAATATAAAACATGTGACCTCTTCTCCATATCATCCAGAAAGTCAGGGAGCTCTGGAGAGATTTCATCAAACCCTGAAATCGATGGTAAAGAAATATTGTTTGATTAATGGTTCTGAATGGGATAAGGAATTACCTTATTTGTTGTTCGCTTTTCGTTCTGTCCCAAGTCAGTCTTTAGGTTTTTCGCCTTTCAGCCTTGTGTTTGGCCATTGTGTTCCAGGTCCTCTCGATGTTGTTCGAGAGTCCTGGGAGGGAGACGTCCTGAGATCAATTTATTAGAATATGTGTCTAATCTAGGCGATAAGTTAACTAAGGCTTGGAAATTTGCAGGTGAAAATTTGTATAGCCAAAAAAGAATGAAGTACTTTTTTGACAGAAGGTCTAAAGCACGTGGCTTTGCGGTAGGCGACAAAGTTTAGGTTTTGTTACCCATTCCAGGAAATCCATTGAAGGCTTCTTTTTCAGGTCCTTGGAAAATTTTGAAAAAAATTAGTGAAGTTAATTATTTAGTAAAGACTCCTGAGAGAAGGAAACTTTTTCAGCTTTGTCACGTAAATATGTTTAAGGCTTATATGGAACGGGAGAAAGTCATTCCCGTGGCAACCATAGGGAATGCTGTAGTTTCCGAAAACGATATCCATTTTTCTTTTTCAGAGGGTGAAAGTAATGATGATAATTGTTTTAATGGAAGTGAATGGCGTTCGGATAATAAGAATTCTTTAAAAAAATTTTGTAATGATTTCTCATTTACGTAATGAAGAACAAAGGTCTTTAAGGAAATTGGTATTTAATTATAAGGAATTATTTTAGGATGTACCGGGAAGGACTTCTGTCCTTGAGCATGACGTGGACGTAGGTAGGGCCACTCCTGTAAAAACTATCAACTTACAAGTTGAATCCCTTCAAAAATGAGGTTATAGCGAAGAAAGTTGATTATATGGTAAAACATGACCTAATTGAACCTAGTCAAAGTCCTTGGTCATCCCCTGTTGTATTGGTAAAGAAACCCGGCGGTGATTTCAGGTTATGTTTTGATTACCGTAAATTGAATGAATTGTCTAAGTCTGATTGTTATCCATTACCTCGAATTGAGGATTGCATTGATCGTATGGGTAAGGCCAAATACATTAGTAAATTTGATTTGCTGAAAGGTTATTGGCAGGTTTCTCTTTCGAAGCAGGCAAGGGCCCTCTCCGCTTTCGTAACACCCCAAGGACTGTTTCAATGTAAAGTGATGCCGTTTGGTATGAAGAACGCGGCTGCCACCTTTCAGAGGTTAATGAATACTTTGGTCAATGGTTTAAAAGGGTGTGTTGTTTATATTGATGATATTGTTATTTTAGTGATGATTGGGAAACACATTTAAAACGTAATAGGGCACTGTTTGAGGTTTTGAAAAAAGCAGGTTTAGTAATTAATTCAAAGAAAAGTGAATTCGCAAAGGCGAGGGATATATATTTGGGTCATAAAGTTGGTAATGGTAAAGCTGCTTCTAAGCAAGCAAATATCGAATGTATTGAAAAAAATGTTGGTCCCTAAGTGCAGGAGGTATGTCAGAAAATCCTTGGTTTGGGTGGGTACTACCGAAGGTTTGTTAGAAATTTTTCTGACATCGCCGATCCTTTGACTAATCTCTTAAGAAAGAAGGTAGCTTTTGTCTGGACTGATGAAACACAAAGGGCATTTGATAATTTGAAAAGAGTACTAATTAATATCCCTGTCTCGAGGGCTCCTGATTTTGACCTTCCTTTTTCTCCTGCCACGGATGCAAGTGGCGTTGGTGTAGGAGCGGTGTTGTTGCAGAATGACGAACAGGGAGTTTCTCATCCTGTCGCAGTCTTTTCAAAAAAGTTGTCCTCTGCCCAACGTAGGCATTCCACTGTGGAGAAAGAGACTCTTGCTTTAGTATTTGCTATTAACCATTTTCAGGTTCATCTCTCCTCTACAGAAACACCTATTAAGGTCTTGACGGATCATAATCCCCTGACCTTCATCAGTAGATACAAGAATAAAAATCAACGATTGATGAGGTGGAGTCTCATGCTGCAAGAGTGGAATTTAGAAGTTTCCCACATCCAGGAAAAGATAATATTGTTGCCGATTTTCTCTTTCGAAGCGTTGAATAGTGGTTATTGGCAGAGAGCTATACAGTTATTAAAGGTAGTATCTGTATCGTTCTAATTATGGTGTGTGTGTGTGTGTGCTGTTGAAGTGGGCACGTAGAAACAAATGTATATTTAAGATTTATTAATCATGGTTTCTTTACAGAGGATGATAATGTTTTAGGTGTAGTATACGGGATATATAAGGTTAAAAGGTGAGGGTAATCACTGGTACCTGCTAATGGTTGATTAATTAGGTAGTCTAAGGTTTTGAGGTGTCAGGTACGATAAGGTTTATAATAAGCTAAGAAAAGAGATAGTCACTAATCCGGTTATTTTGTATTTTCAGGCTAATAATTACGCTTCATTGATATTGTGTGTTCGTTTGCGCAGGGGAGTCTTGTGGTGGTCTTCTCTGTGTCGTTCGGTGTGTGTGTAAGTATTGAACACTGTGGTGATAAGTGTGATATAACACTGAAATAGACAGTGGTTTATGAGCCCAACATTTATTATTTTTGGATGTACCGGGAAGGACTTCTGTCCTTGAGCATGACGTGGACGTAGGTAGCGCCACTCCTGTAAAAACTATCTCCTTACAAGTTGAATCCCTTCAAAAATGAGGTTATAGCGGAGAAAGTTGATTATATGGTAAAACATGACCTAATTGAACCTAGTCAAAGTCCTTGGTCATCACCTGTTGTATTGGTAAAGAAACCCGGCGGTGATTTCAGGTTATGTTTTGATTACCGTAAATTGAATGAATTGTCTAAGTCTGATTGTTATCCATTACCTCGAATTGAGGATTGTATTGATCGTATCGGTAAGGCCAAATACATTAGTAAATTCGATTTGCTGAAAGGTTATTGGCAGGTTCCTCTTTCGAAGCGGGCAAGGCCCTTGTCTGCTTTCGTAACACCACAGGGACTGTTTCAATGTAAAGTGATGCCGTTTGGTATGAAGAACGCGGCTGCCACCTTTCAGAGGTTAATGAATACTTTGGTCAATGGTTTAGAAGGGTGTATTGTTTATATTGATGATATTGTTATTTATAGTGATGATTGGGAAACACATTTAAAACGTAATAGGGCACTGTTTGAGGTTTTGAAAAAAGCAGGTTTAGTAATTAATTCAAAGAAAAGTGAATTCGCAAAGGCGAGGGATATATATTTGGGTCATAAAGTTGGTAATGGTAAAGCTGCTCCTAAGCAAGCAAATATCGAATGTATTGAAAAAAATGCTAGTCCCTAAGTGCAGGAGGGATGTCAGAAAATCCTTGGTTTGGGTGGGTACTACCGAAGGTTTGTTAGAAATTTTTCTGACATCGCCGATCCTTTGACTAATCTCTTAAGAAAGAAGGTAGCTTTTGTCTGGACTGATGAAACACAAAGGGCATTTGATAATTTGAAAAGAGTACTAATTAATTTCCCTGTCTCGAGGGCTCCTGATTTTGACCTTCCTTTTTCTCTTGCCACGGATGCAAGTGACGTTGGTGTAGGAGCGGTGTTGTTGCAGAATGACGAACAGGGAGTTTCTCATCCTGTTGCAGTCTTTTCAAAAAAGTTGTCCTCTGCCCAACGTAGGCATTCCACTGTGGAGAAAGAGACTCTTGCTTTAGTATTTGCTATTAACCATTTTCAGGTTCATCTCTCCTCTACAGAAACACCTATTAAGGTCTTGACGGATCATAATCCCCTGACCTTCATCAGTAAATACAAGAATAAAAATCAACGATTGATGAGGTGGAGTCTCATGCTGCAAGAGTGGAATTTAGAAGTTTCCCACATCCAGGAAAAGACAATATTGTTGCCGATTTTCTCTCTCGCAGCGTTGAATAGTGGTTATTGGCAGAGGGCTATGCAGTTATTAAAGGTAGTATCTGTATCGTTCTAATTATGGTGTGTGTGTGTGTGCTGTTGAAGTGGGCACGTAGTGAGTAGAAACAAATGTATATTTAAGATTTATTAATCATGGTTTCTTTACAGAGGATGATAATGTTTTAGTTGTAGTATACGGGATATATAAGGTTAAAAGGTGAGGGTGATCACTGGTACCTGCTAATGGTTGATTAATTAGGTAGTCTAAGGTTTTGAGGTGTCAGGTACGATAAGGTTTATAATAAGCTAAGAAAAGAGATAGTCACTAATCCGGTTATTTTGTATTTTCAGGCTAATAATTACGCTTCATTGATATTGTGAGTTTGTTTGCGCAGGGGAGTCTTGTGGTGGTCTTCTCTGTGTCGTTCAGTGTGTGTGTATGTATTGAACACTGTGGTGATAAGTGTGATATAACACTGAAATAGACAGTGGTTTATGAGCCCAACATTTATTGATAGTGAGTGAAGTGTATCCCTGAAATTGAACAGTGTATTGAGTGTGGGAAAGGTTATTGCCTTTGGATTATATAAACAGAATCCGGTTGTTAGTGTTATGTATTATTGTAATAATGTACTATATTATTTCAAGTGTTGCAGGTATTGAGCAACATTGCCTCATATTGCATGAATAAAACATGTTATGCTTTGTACATAAGTGTAATGATTTGTTTTGGTATTAGGATTCAAACATTTGTTGATTACCTCAGAGATAGGATGTAATTCTTTATAGTTTTGTACTGGAGTAGGATTTAAGTCTTCTCAGAGCGATGCTCTTTTGTTTAGCAATGTTTTGGTTTTGTCAGATTGTGTATGAATATCATTTAGAAGTTTCCCACATCCAGGAAAAGACAATATTGTTGCCGATTTTCTCTCTCTCAGCGTTGAATAGTGGTTATTGGCAGAGGGCTATGCAGTTATTAAAGGTAGTATCTGTATCGTTCTAATTATGGTGTGTGTGTGTGTGCCGTTGAAGTGGGCACTTAGTGAGTAGAAACAAATTTATATTTAAGATTTATTAATCATGGTTTCTTTACAGAGGATGATAATGTTTTAGGTGTAGTATACGGGATATATAAGGTTAAAAGGTGAGGGTGATCACTGGTACCTGCTAATGGTTGATTAATTAGGTAGTCTAAGGTTTTGAGGTGTCAGGTACGATAAGGTTTATAATAAGCTAAGAAAAGAGATAGTCACTAATCTAGTTATTCTGTATTTTCAGGCTAATAATTATGCTTCACCGATTTTGTGTGTTTGTTTGCGCAGCGGAGTCTTGTGGTGGTCTTCTCTGTGTCGTTCAGTGTGTGTGTGAGTATTGAACACTATGGTGATAAGTGTGATATAACACTGAAATAGACAGTGGTTTATGAGCCCAACATTTATTATTTTTGGATGTACCGGGAAGGACTTCTGTCCTTGAGCATGACGTGGACGTAGGTAGCGCCACTCCTTTAAAAACTATCTCCTTACAAGTTGAATCCCTTCAAAAATGAGGTTATAGCGGAGAAAGTTGATTATATGGTAAAACATGACCTAATTGAACCTAGTCAAAGTCCTTGGTCATCACCTGTTGTATTGGTAAAGAAACCCGGCGGTGATTTCAGGTTATGTTTTGATTACCGTAAATTGAATGAATTGTCTAAGTCTGATTGTTATCCATTACCTCGAATTGAGGATTGTATTGATCGTATCGGTAAGGCCAAATACATTAGTAAATTCGATTTGCTGAAAGGTTATTGGCAGGTTCCTCTTTCGAAGCGGGCAAGGCCCTTGTCTGCTTTCGTAACACCACAGGGACTGTTTCAATGTAAAGTGATGCCGTTTGGTATGAAGAACGCGGCTGCCACCTTTCAGAGGTTAATGAATACTTTGGTCAATGGTTTAGAAGGGTGTATTGTTTATATTGATGATATTGTTATTTATAGTGATGATTGGGAAACACATTTAAAACGTAATAGGGCACTGTTTGAGGTTTTGAAAAAAGCAGGGTTAGTAATTAATTCAAAGAAAAGTGAATTCGCAAATTGCGAGGGATATATATTTGGGTCATAAAGTTGGTAATGGTAAAGCTGCTCCTAAGCAAGCAAATATCGAATGTATTGAAAAAAATGTTAGTCCCTAAGTGCAGGAGGGATGTCAGAAAATCCTTGGTTTGGGTGGATACTACCGAAGGTTTGTTAGAAATTTTTCTGACATCGCCGATCCTTTGACTAATCTCTTAAGAAAGAAGGTAGCTTTTGTCTGGACTGATGAAACACAAAGGGCATTTGATAATTTGAAAAGAGTACTAATTAATTTCCCTGTCTCGAGGGCTCCTGATTTTGACCTTCCTTTTTCTCTTGCCACGGATGCAAGTGACGTTGGTGTAGGAGCGGTGTTGTTGCAGAATGACGAACAGGGAGTTTCTCATCCTGTCGCAGTCTTTTCAAAAAAGTTGTCCTCTGCCCAACGTAGGCATTCCACTGTGGAGAAAGAGACTCTTGCTTTAGTATTTGCTATTAACCATTTTCAGGTTCATCTCTCCTCTACAGAAACACCTATTAAGGTCTTGACGGATCATAATCCCCTGACCTTCATCAGTAGATACAAGAATAAAAATCAACGATTGATGAGGTGGAGTCTCATGCTGCAAGAGTGGAATTTAGAAGTTTCCCACATCCAGGAAAAGACAATATTGTTGCCGATTTTCTCTCTCGCAGCGTTGAATAGTGGTTATTGGCAGAGGGCTATGCAGTTATTAAAGGTAGTATCTGTATTGTTCTAATTATGGTGTGTGTGTGTGTGTGCTGTTGAAGTGGGCACGTAGTGAGTAGAAACAAATGTATATTTAAGATTTATTAATCATGGTTTCTTTACAGAGGATGATAATGTTTTAGGTGTAGTATACGGGATATATAAGGTTAAAAGGTGAGGGTGATCACTGGTACCTGCTAATGGTTGATTAATTAGGTAGTCTAAGGTTTTGAGGTGTCAGGTACGATAAGGTTTATAATAAGCTAAGAAAAGAGATGGTCACTAATCCGGTTATTTTGTATTTTCAGGCTAATAATTACGCTTCATTGATATTGTGTGTTTGTTTGCGCAGGGGAGTCTTGTGGTGGTCTTCTCTGTGTTGTTCGGTGTGTGTGTATGTATTGAACACTGTGGTGATAAGTGTGATATAACACTGAAATTGACAGTGGTTTATGAACCCAACATTTATTGATAGTGAGTGAAGTGTATCCCTGAAATTGAACAGTGTATTGAGTGTGGAAAAGGTTAATGCCTTTGGATTATATAAACAGAATCCGGTTGTTAGTGTTATGTATTATTGTAATAATGTACTATATTATTTCAAGTGTTGCAGGTATTGCGCAACATTGCATAATATTGCATGAATAAAACATGTTATGCTTTGTACATAAGTGTAATGATATGTTTTGGTATTAGGATTCAAACATTTGTTGATTACCTCAGAGATAGGATGTAATTCTTTATAGTTTTGTACTGGAGTAGGATTTAAGTCTTCTCAGAGCGATGCTCTTTTGTTTGGTAATGTTTTGGTTTTGTCAGATTGTGTATGACGCTCCACACACACTTGGGAGTCAGCTGTAACAGAGCAATGTAGCCATAAGTTTATTAAACTTGTACTTTAAGAATACCAACGTATCATTAAATCCCACCAAGAAAAATTGACGACCAAAGATGGGATCAGCTGAGAAATAATTACTAACAATTCTTCATCTATGTTCCAGGTAATTATTATGGTTAATAGAAACTTCCTATGAAGTCATACTTAAAAGTTAGAGCAATGACTCGCTCTTAAGTTTAGTAATTGTGTGAGTGATGTGAAACTCTTAGGTTGGGTAGCCTATTTATTTATCGAATGGTGATGTTGAGAGTTTCTGGTTTTGGAACCTTTTCTGTGATAGTATTAAGTTTATGAGGTTGTTGGTATTTGTTATATGCTGCTATCCTTATAGGCGGCTATCCTTATATACTGCTATCTTTGTGAGCTGCTATCCTTGGGACTTGCCACCCACTTTCCTTTTGTTTAGGTCATGGTTTTGATGAGAATATTTAGCTCTTTGTAGTTTGTTTAATGACTATTTTCTACTTATTTTATTACTTTAATATGTGATAACATGTATATTGTAGTTAAATGTTAATGTAATTTATAAAAAAAAAAAAAAAAAAATATTTTTTGGGTCGGGTGAGGTGTAACTTAGTTGTCATTAATTTCTAAATTATTTAAGTTTTTTAGTTTTTTAAAGTTAAGTATAGAAGTGTTTTATTCTTTCTTTATTAGCTTTTTGTCTCCTCACCGGTGGTTATCTTGGTGTTTATTATTGGCTCACGACTATTTCATATTTTTCAAGTTGTGTTGGTTATGTGGCTGCGGTCCTTCGTTATCCGAGGGATACAGGTTGGCGCTTGGAGGAGTTTGCCTCAGTGTGTTTCTGAGCTTCTAACATTGAAGGGCACGACTATTGCTGTTGGAACTATATTTATTCCTCGCCACATTACAGAGCTACGATTTTGAAGCTGTATAGCTTTTTGGATATCCTTACTCTGCAGCAAGGATCTTTTAGTCCTCTCTGTCCCAAGGTAATAATAGTGATGCCTATATTTATTTGTCGAGATCACAACCTGTGATCCTCTGCTGACGTCATTAGTGTAGCTCGTGAAAGCCTTCCAATCAAGTCTGCCATCGCCAACTTGATAGGGATATTTAGATTGTATTTGTTAGAATATTATTACTTTTCGCTTGCCTCCTCCTTTCTGGACCCTCTCCCCTTTTAGTATGTATGTGTTGATGACCTTTCTTTAATCGTGTAATTGTTTAGTTTTGCAGGGAGTTTAAGAGTGAGTGTTTCATATTAATTATTTTATTGTTGAGGTTCAGGTGTTATTTCTGTCTGAAAATTGTGTATTAAAATTAAGAAAATGTTTATGGTATTTTCTTTGTCCCCATGAATTGACTTTGCACTCTTATTGGAGTTGGATACTATTCCACCTTTTGTGGTCTTAGTATGATATTTTGGTGAATACTATTTGATAAAAGTTTAGTGTTTTGTGTGGTGGTCAGACCAGCCATCACACCTGCTGGATCTACACGCTCTGCGAGGGCCTAGAGTCACCTGCTGAACCTACACTCTCTGCGAGGGCCTAGAGTCACCAGCTGGACCTACAATCGCTGCAAGGGCCTTGAGTCACCTGGTGGACCTACACTCTCTGTGAAAGCCTAGACTCACCTACTTGACCTAAAGGGCCTAGAGTCACCTGTTGGACCTACACTCTCTGCAAGGGTTTAGAGTCCTCTACTGGACCTACACTCTCCGTGAGGGCCTAAAATCCCCCACTGGACATGTACTCTCTATGAGGGCCTAGATTCACCTACGGGACCTATACTTTCTGTAAGGGCCAAAAGTCACCTTCTGGACCTACACTCTCTTTGAGAGCCTAGAGTGACCTACTGGACCTACACTCTCTGCAAGGGCCTAGAGTCACCTACTGGGACCTAAACTCTTAGCAAGGGCCTAGAGTCACTTAATGGAGCTACACTCTCTGCAAGGGCCTAGAGTTACCTACTGGACTTACACTCTCTGCAAGGGTCCAGCCAGACCTGCTCGACCTACACTCTCTGTGAGGATCTAGAGTCAACTACTGGACCTACACTCTCTGCGAGGGCCTAGAGCCACTTACTGGACCTACACTCTCTACGAGGGGCTAGAGTCACCTACTGGACCTACACTCTCAGCGAGGGCCTGGAGTCACTTACTGGACCTAGACTCTCTGCGAGGACCTAGAGTTACGTACTGGACTTAAACTCTCTGCGAGGGCATAAACCTGCTCGACCTACACTCTCTGTGAGGTCCTAGAGTCACCTACTAGACCCTGCGAGGGCCTAGAGCCACTTACTGGACCTAAATTCTCTTCTAGGGCCTAGAGTTACCTAATGGACCTACACTCTCTGTTAGGGCCTACAACTGCTCGACCTACACTCTCTGTGAGGGCCTAGAGTCACCTGCTGGTCCTGCACTCTCTGCGAGGGCCTAGAGTCACCTACTGGACCTATACTCTCTGCGGTGGCCTAAAGTCCTATAGTGGACCTTCAATCTCTACTAAGGCCTAGAATCACCTGCAGGTCCTACTCTCTCAATGAGGGCCTAGAATCACCTAATGGACATACATTCTCTGCGAGGGCCTAGAGTCACTTGCTGGACCCACACTCTCTGCAAGGGTCTAGAGTCAACTGCAAGACCTACACTCTCTGCGAGGGCCTAGAGTCACCTGCTGGACCTACACTACTTGCCAGGGACTAGAGTCACCTGCTGGACCTACACTCTCTGCAGAGGGCCTAGAGTCACCTGTTGGAATTACACTTTCTGTGAGGGCCTAGAGTCACCTGCTAGAACTACATTCTCTGTGAGGGCCTAGAGTCACTTGCTGGACCTACACTCTCTGCAAGATTCTAGAGTCAACTGCTGGACTTACACTCTCTGCAAGAACCTAGAGTCACCTGCTTGACCTACACTCTCTGCAGGGGCCTAGAGTCACCTGTGGGACTTACACTTTCTGTGAGGGCTAAGAGTCACCTGCTGAACCTACACTCTCTGCTAGGGCCTAGAGTCGCCTACTGGACTTACACTCTCTGCAAGGGCCTAGAGTCACCTGCTGGACCTACATTCTCTGCGAGGGCCGAGAATCACTTGCTGGACCTATACTCTCTGTAAGGGCCTAGAGTCAACTGCAGGACTTGGACTCTCAGCGAGGGACTAGAGTCACCTGCTGGACCTACACTCTCTGCAAACGCCTAGAATCAGCTGCTGGACTTACACTTTCTGTGAGGGCCTAGACTCACCTACTGAACCAACACTCTCTGATAGGGCCTAGAGTCACTTACTGGACCTAAACTCACTGCGAGAGCCTAGACCTGCTCGACCTACACTCTCTGTGAGAGCCTAGAGGTACATACTAGACCAACACTCTGTGCGAGGGCGTAGAGCCACTTACTGGACGTACACTCTCTGCGAGGGCCTTGAGATACCTAAAGGACCTACACTCTCTGCGAGGGCCTAGACAATGTCAACCTACACTCTCTGCGAGGGCCTAGAGTCACCTACTGAACCTACACTCTATGCGAGGTCCTAAAGTCCTTTACTGGTACTTTAATCTCTACGAGGGCCTAGAATCACCTGCTGCACATATTCTCTCTGTGAGGGCATAGAGTCACCTAATGGACCTACATTCTCTGCGAGGGCATAGAGTCACTTGCTGGACCTACAATCTCTGCAAGGGCCTAGAGTCAACTGCTGGACCTACACTCCCTGCAAGGGGCTAGAGTCACCTGCTGGACCTACAATCTCTGCAGGGGCCTAGAGTCACCTGCTGGACCTACACTTTCTGTGAGGGCCTAGAGTCAGCCGCTGAACCTACAATCTCTACTAGGCCCTAGAGTCACCTACTGGACCTACACTCTCCGAAGGGCCTAGAGTCACCTGCTGGACCTACACTCTCTGCAAGGGCCTAGAGTCACCTGATGGACCTACACTCTCTGTGAAGGCCTAGAATCACCTGCTAAACCTACATTCTCTCTGAGGGCCTAGAGTCACCTACTTGACTTACAGGGGCTAAAGTCACCTGCTGGACCTAGACTCTCTGCAAGGGCCTAGAGTCCCCAGCTAGACCTACACTCTCCATGAAGGCCTAGAATCACTTGCTTGACATACACTCTCTGTGAGGGCTGAGAGTCAACTGCTGGACCTACACTCTCAGCAAGGGCCTAGATTCACATACGGGACCTACAATCTGTGCAAGGGCCAAGAGACACCTTCTGGACCTACACTCTCTGCAAAGGCCTAGAGTCACCTACTGGACCTACACTCTCTGCAAGGGCCTAGAGTCACTTGCTACACTTACACTCTCTGCGAGGGCCTATAGTCAGCTGCTGGACCTATACTCCCTGCGAGGGTCTAAAGTCACCTGCTGAACCTACGCTCTCTGTAAGGGCCTAGAATCACCTACTGGACATACACTCTCTGCGAGGGCCTAGATTCATTTACTGGACTTACACTCTATGTGAGAGCCTAGAGTTAGCTACTGATCCTACACTCTCTGTGAGGTCTTAGACCTGCTCGACCTATACTCTATGCGAGGGCCTAGAGTCACCTACTGGACCTACACTCTCTGCGAGGGTCTAGAGCCACCTACAAACCTACAAACTCTGCAAGGACCTAAAGTCCACGAGTGGACCTTCACTCTCTCTGAGGGCCTAGAATAACCTGCGGGACCTACACTCTCTGCAAGGGCCCATAATCCCCTGCTGGATGTACACTCTCTGCGAAGGCCTAGTGTCACCTGCTGGACCTACACTCTCTGCAAGGGCCTAGATTCACCTACGGGACCTACACTCTGTGCAAGGGCCAAGAGACAACTTCTGGACCTACAATCTCTGCAAGGGCCTAGAGTCACCTACTGGACATACACTCTCTGCGAGGGCCTAGAGTCACTTGCTAAACTTACACTCTCTGCGAGGGCCTATAGTCACGTATTGGACCTACACTCCCTGCGAGGGTCTAAAGTCACCTGCTGAACCTACACGCTCTGTGAGGGCCTAGAGTCACCTATAGGACATACAATCTCTGCGAGGGCCTAGATTCACTTACTGGACTTACACTCTATGTGAGAGCCTAGAGTTAGGTACTGGTCCTACACTCTCTGCGAGGTCCTAGACCTGCTCGACCTACACTCTCTGCGAGGGCCTAGAGTCACCTGCTGGACCTACACTCTCTGCGAGGGTCTAGAGCCACCTACAAACCTACAAGCTCAGCGAGGACCTAAAGTCCACGAGTGGACCTTCACTCTCTCCGAGGGCCTAGAATTACCTGCTGGAGTTACACTCTTCGAAGGCCTAGAGTCACTTGCGGGACGTAAAATCTCTGCAAGGGCCCATAGTCCCCTGCTGGATGTATTCTCTCTGCAAAGACTTAGAATGACCTGCTGGACCTACACTCTCTTAAAGGGCCTAGAATCACTTGCTGGACCTAACATCTCTGCAAGGGCCCATAGTCCCTTGTTGGATGTAAACTCTCTGTGAGGGCTGAGAGTCAACTGCTGGACCTACACTCTCTGCAAGGGCCTAGATTCACCTACGGGACCTACACTCTGTGCAAGGGCCAACAGACACCTTCTGGACATACACTCTCTGCGAGGGCCTAGAGTCACCTACTGGACCTACACTCTCTGCAAGGGCCTAGTGTCACTTGCTATACTTACACTCTATGCGAGGGCCTTTATTCAGCTGCTGGACCTATACTCCCTGCGAGGGTCTAAAGTCACCTGCTGAACCTACGCTCTTTGTGAGGGCCTAGAGTAACCTACTGGACATACACTCACTGCGAGGGTCTAGATTCACTTACTGGACTTACACTCTATGTGAGAGCCAAGAGTTAGTTACTGGTCCGACACTCTCTGCGAGGTCCTAGATATGCTCGACCTACACTCTCTGCGAGGGCCTAGAGTCACTAGCTGGACCTACACTCTCTGCGAGGGTCTAGAGTCACCTACAAACCTATAAGCTCTGCGAGGACCTAAATTCCACGAGTGGACCTTCACTCTCTCCGAGGGCCTAGAATCACCTGCTGGAGTTACACTTTTCCAGGGCCTAGAGTCACTTGCGGGACGTAACATCTCTGCAAGGGCCTATAGTCCCCTGCTGGATGTACACTCTGCAAAGACTTAGAGTCACCTGCTGGACCTACACTCTCTGCAAGGGCCTATAGTCACCTACTGGACCTACACTTTCTGAGAGGGCCTAGAATCACCTGCTACACTTACATTCTCTGCGAAGGCCTATAGTCCCCTGCTAGACCTACACTCTCTGCGAAGGCCTAGAGTCACTTGCAGGACCTACACTCTCTGCAAGGGCCTAGAGTACCCAGCTGGACCTACACTCTCTGTGAGGGCCTAGAGTCACCTACTGGACCTACACTCTCTGCAAGGGCCTATAATCAGCTGTGGACCTACACTCTCTGCGATGGCCTACAGTCACATGCTGGACCTATAGTCTCTGTGAGTACCCAGAGTCACATACTGAACTTACACTCTCTTCAAGGGCCTAGAGACATCTGTTGGACCTACACTCTCTGCTAGGTCCTAGAGTCACATGCTGAAGCGACACTGTCTGCGAGGGCCTAGAGACACCTACTGGACCTACACTCTCTGAGGGACTAAAGTCACCTGCTGAACCTACACTCTCTTCAAGGGGCTATAGTCACCGACTGGACCTACACTCTCTGCAAGGGCCTAGAGTCACTTGCTGGACCTACACTTTCTGAGAGGGCCTAGAGTTACCAGCTGGATCTACAATCTCTGCGAGGGCTTTGAGTCACCGGCTTGACCTCATATGTCTGTGAGAGCCTAGAGTCACCTACTTGACCTACAGGGCCTAGAGTCACTTGCTGAACCTACACTATCTGCGAGGGCCTAGATTCACCTACGGGACCTACACTCTCTGTAAGGGCCAAAAGTGACCTTCCAAATCTATACTCTCTCTGAGAGCCTAGAATCACCTACTGGACCTACACTCTCTGCGAGGACCTAGACCTGCTCGACCTGCACTCTGTGAGAGCATAGAGTCAACAACTCGACCTACACTCTCTGTGAGGGCCTAGATTTACATACCTGCTGGACCTACACTCTCTGTGAGGGCCTAGCGTCACCTACTGGACCTACACTCTTTGCGTGGGCCTAAATTCCTTTATTAGACCTTCAATATCTATGAGGGCCTAGAACAGTGGTTCTCAAACTATGGGTCGCGACCCAACTTTGGGTCGCGAGATCAATTTTGATGGGTCGCAGGGACACAGGAACATTATCATGCTTTCAGTGTTTCAGTGTATTTCAGTTGCTTAATTGAATAATTCTTCTTTAACCACAAATTACTTTTGTTATGTATGTTCATCTTCCCCCCACCTCCCTCCTCCTGGGCCCCATGTAATGGTGTCTCTGACAGGAAAGACTCCTGTATCAAACGCGTATGTTGGACTGGCAGTGGGCCCGTGTATGCTCGTGCGCGGTGTCTATTTTCCACCGACCGCAGGCGAGGGAGGTTGTGCCGTTTGCAGTCATTTGTGTGAGTAGAGTGTGTGTGTGTGTGTTGTATAATTATATATCTTGTTTCATATACTACTTACTATATTTACTAAATAATAATAATAACTAGCAGGGATACCCGGCTTCGCCCGGGTTACAATGGCAAGAGATGAAAACATTGCAAGTCTGTGTCTGTCTGTCTGTGTCTGACTGTCTGTCTGTGTCTGTTTTCATCTCTCTCTGTCTGTTTTTGTCTCTCTGTCTGTTTTTGTCTGTGTCTGTCTCTCTCTGTCTGTTTTTGTCTGTGTCTGTCTCTCTCTGTTTTTGTCTGTGTCTGTTTCTTTTTACATACCTTTTGTAAATTACAGAGTCTGTTTTTGTTATTTTCAGAATGGCGAAACGATCATACAAGGATGCCTTCCTAGACTTCGGATTCACAAACATCGTTGATCTTGGAATCATCAAGCCTCAGTGTGTTATCTGCTGTGAAGTTCTGTCAAATGAGTCGCTGAAATCTAATAAGTTGAAAAGACATCTGACTTCAAAGCACCCTCAACATGCTCTCCAAGAGAGAGCTTTTTTTGAAAGAAAAGAAGCTGCTCTGAAACGACAAAGGTTCGAGACACCTGACAATCCAGCAGTAGTGGCTTTGAAGCAAGCCACATTGGCATCATATAAGGTTGCATGGAGAATTTCAAACAAGAAAGCACCCCACACTATTGGAGAAGATCTCGTCAAGCCTGCAGCCATTGACATGGTAAAAACGGTGTGTGGAGAAGACGTAGCAAGAAAACTGGAAATTATCCCGTTGTCAAATGACACTGTGCGCAGGAGAATAGTGGACATGTCACTTGATATCAAACACCAAGTAGTAGATCGCATCAAGGCCAAGGGAGCCTTTAGCTTGCAGCTAGATGAATCAACAGACGTAAGTGATAACGCCCAACTGTTAGTTTATGTTAAGTATGAGGGGCCAGTAGATCTGGAAGAGGAGTTTCTCTTTTGTCGTGCATTGCCAACAACCACTACAGGAGAAGATATTTTTCAAATGGTTGACCAGTTCTTGAAAGAGGAAGAACTTTCATGGACAAACTGCTTCAGCATTTGTTCTGACGGAGCACCAGCGATGCTTGGGGCACGAAAAGGCTTCACAGCACTTGTAAAAAAAGTTAATCCCATGGTTAACGTTGTGCATTGCCTGCTACATCGTGAAAATCTGGTTGGTCGACACCTGTCACCTGGACTGAACGAAGCAGTTCAAATTGTCAACTACATCAAAACTAGTGCACTGAATACTCGGTTGTTCGAGCAGTTATGTGCCGATTTCGACGCAGAACAGAGGCATCTCTTCTTCCACTCAAACATCAGATGGCTTTCAAGAGGAAAATTACTACGACGACTACTGGATCTTCGGGATGAGTTGGAAATATTCCTGATTGAAAAGAAATGCGGCTTAGTGAACAAATTGGCGAACAAGATGTGGCTCCTACAAGTGGGGTATCTCAATGACATTTTTGTTGCACTCAACAATCTGAATATCAGCATGCAAGGCCGCAACCAGACAATTGCTGGAGTTGCAGAAAATCTGTCTTCTTTCAAATGCATGCTAAAACTGTGGTTAAGCAACGTGAAGCGAGGGAAATTTGCAGCTTTTCCTAGTGTGGCAGAATTTCTAGAGATGTGGGAGGAGACATCTCAGAATGATGCCAAAATTTTTATTGTACCACACTTGACTGAGTTGATGGTAGAGTTTGACAGACGAATTCCAGAAGAGCACATTCAAACCCAGTCGTGGGTGAGAAATCCTTTCAACATAAATGTTGAAGACCTGCCAGAAAGCGTTCCAGGACTCCCAGAGCAACTTATTGAGGTTCAAAATGAACATTTGTTGAAGGACCTCTTCAAGGAAGTATCTCTTTCTGAATTCTGGATTCAGGTAAAGAAAGAGAAGTCTATAGTAGGAGTTGAGGCGGTGAAAGTGTTGCTCCCATTTGTAACAACATACCTTTGCGAGCAAGGTTTCTCGGCTCTGACTCATATGAAAAATAAGTCGAGGAACAAGCTTAACCCCGAGCATGATATGAGATGCAGCCTTACGACAATGATTCCACGATTTGACAAACTGGTAAACGAGAAGCAGCACCATGGATCCCATTAATTTAGTTTTGTGGATGAAAAACAGTGCCATGAATTCTATTAATTTAGCTTTGTGAATTAAAAGCAGTGCCATAGATTCTATTAATATAGTTTTGTGAATTAAAAGCAGTGCCATAGATTCTATTAATTTAGTTTTGTGAATTAAAAGCAGTGCCATGGATTCTATTAATATAGTTTTGGGAACGAAAAGCAGTGCCATGAATCCTGTTCGTTTAGTTTTGTGAAAAGGAAAAGCAGTGCCATAAATCCCACTAGTTTAGTTTCGTGAATGAAAAGCTGTACACATTATTTTTTTTTCCAAAATAAAGTGTATATATCATTGCATGTTTTCTTTCTCTTCACTTTACTCTGGGTCCCGAAGGAATGAAATGTTTCAAATAGGGTCGCTCATGAAAAAGTTTAAGAACCACTGGCCTAGAATCACCTGCTGAACCTACTCTCTCTGTGTGGGCCTAGAGTCACCTAATGGACCTACATTGTCTGGGAGGGCCTAAAGTCACATGCTGGAGCTACACTCTCTGCAAGGGCCTAGAGTCAACTGCTGCACCTACACTCTCTGTAAGGACCTTGAGTCACCTGCAGGACCTACACTCCCTGCAAGGGACTAGTCACCTGCTGGAGCTACAATCTTTGCAGGGACCTAGAGTCACCTGCTGGACCTACACTTTCTGTGAGAGCCTAGAGTCACTTGCTGAACATACACTCTCTGCTATGGCTCAGAGTCACCTGTTTGACCTACATTCTCTGCAAGGGCCTAGAGTCAACTGCTGGACCTACACTCTTTGCAAGGGCCTAGAGTCACCTAATGAACCTACACTCTCTGTGAGGGCATAGAGTCACCTAATGGACCTGGGGGAACCCAAACAAAAAATAAGGTAAGGTAAGGGAGGGCCTAAATTACTCTGCTGGACCTTCAATCTCTACGAGGGCCTTGAATCACCTGCTGCACCTAATCTCTCTGTGAGGGCATAGAGTCACCTAATGGACCTACATTCTCTGCGAGGGCCTAGAGTCACTTGCAGGACCTTCACTCTCTGCAAGGGCCTACAGTCAACTGCTGGACCTACACTCTCTGCAAGGGCCTAAAGTCACCTGCTGGACCTACACTCCCTGCAAGGGGCTAGAGTCACCTGCTGGACCTACAATCTCTGCAGGGGCCTAGAGTCACCTGCTGGACCTACACTTTCTGTGAGGGCCTAGAATCATGCGCTGAACCTAAAATCTCTACTAGGACCTAGAGTCACCTACTGGACCTACACTCTCTGAAGGGCCTAGAGTCACCTGATGGACCTGTACTATCTGTGAGGGCCTAGAATCACCTGCTAGACCTACATTCTCTATGAGGGCCTAGAGTCACCTACTTGACCTACAGGGGCTAGAGTCACCCGCTGGCCTAGACCCTCTGCAAGGCCCTCGAGTACCCAGTTGGACTTACACTCTCCCTGAGGGCCTACAATCACCTGCTCCACATACACTCTCTGCGAGGGGCTTGATTCAACTGCTGGACCTACACTCTCTGCGAGGGCCTAGATTCACATACGGGACCTACACTCTGTGCAAGGGCCTAGAGACACCTTCGGGACCTACACTCTCTCCAAGGACATAGAGTCTCCTACTGGACCTACACTCTCTGCAAGGGCCTAATGTCACCTTCTGGACCGACAATCTCTACGAGGGCCTAGAGTCACTTGCTACACTTACACTCTCTGTGAGGGCCTATAGTCAGCTGCTGGACCTACACTCTCAGCGAGGGTCTAGAGTTACCTGCTGAACCTACACTCTTTGTGAGGGCCTAGAGTCACCTACTGGACATACACTTTCTGCGAGGTCCTAGATTCACTTACTGGACTTAAACTCTATGTGAAGGCTTAGACTTACCTACTGGACCTACATTCTCTGCGAGGGCCTAGACCTGCTGGACTTATACTCTATGCAAGGGCCTAGAGTTACCTACGGGACCTACACTCTCTGCGAGGGTCTAGAGTCACCGCAAGTTCTGCGAGGGCCTAAAGTCCACCCGTGGACATTCATTCTCTGCGAGGGCCTAGAATCACCTGCTGGAGCTACACTCTCTGCAAGGCCCTAGAGTCACTTGCGGGACCTACACTCTCTGCAAAGGCCCATAGTCCCCTACTGGATCTACATTCTCTGCGAAAGCCTAGAGTCACCTGCTGGACTTACACTCTCTGCAAGGGCCTAGAGTCACCTACTGGACCTACACTCTCTGAGAGGGCCTAGAGTCACCTGCTACACCTACACTCTCTGCGAAGGCCTATAGTCTCCTGCTAGACCTACACTCTCTGCGAAGGCCTAGAGTCAGATACTGGACATACACTCTCTGCAAGGTTCTAGAGTCACCTGCTACACCTGCACTCTCTGTGAGGGCCTATAGTCACCTGCTAGACCTACAATCTATGCGAGAATCTAGAGTCACCTGCTGAACATACACTCATTGTGAGGGCCTACATTCATCTACTGGACCTACAATCTTTGTGAGGGCCTTGAGTCAATTACTGAACTTACATTATCTGTGAGGGCCTATAGATACCTACTGGACCTAAATTTTCTGCGAGGGCCTAGAGTCACCTGCTGGACCTACACTCTCTATGAGGGCCTAGAGTCACCTGCTAGACCTACATTCTCTGTGAGGGCCTAGAGTCACCTACTTGACCTAGAGGGGCTAGAGTCACCCGCTGGACCTACACTCTCTGCGAAGGCCTAGAGTCAGATACTGGACATACACTCTCTGCAAGGTTCTAGAGTCACCTGCTACACCTGCACTCTCTGTGAGGGCCTATAGTCACCTGCTAGACCTACAATCTATGCGAGAATCTAGAGTCACCTGCTGAACATACACTCATTGTGAGGGCCTACATTCATCTACTGGACCTACAATCTTTGTGAGGGCCTTGAGTCAATTACTGAACTTACATTATATGTGAGGGCCTATAGATACCTACTGGACCTAAACTTTCTGCGAGGGCCTAGAGTCACCTGCTGGACCTACACTCTCTACGAGGGCCTAGAGTCACCTGCTAGACCTACATTCTCTGTGAGGGCCTAGAGTCACCTACTTGACCTAGAGGGGCTAGAGTCACCCGCTGGACCTACACTCTCTGCGAAGGCCTAGAGTCAGATACTGGACATACACTCTCTGCAAGGTCCTAGAGTCACCTGTTACACATGCACTCTCTGTGAGGGCCTATAGTCACCTGCTAGACCTACAATCTATGCGAGAATCTAGAGTCACCTGCTGAACATACACTCACTGTGAGGGCCTACATTCATCTACTGGACCTACAATCTTTGTGAGGGCCTTGAGTCAATTACTGAACTTACATTCTCTGTGAGGGCCTATAGATACCTACTGGACCTAAACTTTTTGCGAGGGCCTATAGTCACATGCTGGACCTACACTCTTTACGAAGGCCTAGAGTCACCTGCTGAACATACACTTACTGTGAGGGCCTAAATATACCTACTGGACCTACACTCTCTGCTGGGCCTAGACCTGCTCGACCTACACTCTCTACGAGGGCCTAGAGTCACCTGCAGGACCTACACTCTCTCTGAGGGTCTAGAAGCACCTACTGGACCTACAATCTCGGAAAGGGCCTAAAGTCCCGTAGTGGACCTTCACATTCTGCTAGGTTCTAGAATCATCTGCTGGACCTACACGCTTTGCGAGAGCCTAGAGTCACTTGCTGGACCTACACTCTCTTCAACAGCACAAAGTCCCCTGCATAATCTACACTCTCTGCGAAGCCCTAGAATCACCTGCTTGACCTACACTCTCTCTGAGGGCCTAGGGTCACTTGCAGGACCTACACTCTCTGCAAGGGCCTAGAGTCCCCTGCTGGACCTACACTCTCTGTGAGGGCCCGAGTTACATGCTAGACCTACACTCTCTCCGATGGCCTTGAGTCATCTACTGGACATACACTCTCTGCAAGGGCCTATAGTCAGCTGCTGGACCTACACTCTCTGCGATGGCCTACAGTCACTTGATGGACCTATAGTCTCTGTGAGTACCCAAAGTCACCTACTGGACTTACACTCTCTTCAAAGGGCAAGAGACACCTGCTGGACCTACACTCTCTGCTAGGTCCTAGAGTCACCTGCTGGACCTAAACTGTCTGTGAGGGCCTAGAGACACCTGCTGGACCTACACTCCGTGATTGCCTAAAGTCACCTGCTGAACCTACACTCTCTTCAAGGGGCTAGAGTCAGCTACTGGACCTACACTCTCAGCAAGGGCCTAGAGTCCGCTGCGGGACCTACACTCTCTGCGAGGGCCCGAGTTACATGCTGGACCTACACTCTCTCCTATGGCCTTGTGTCACCTACTGGACCTACACTCTTTGCAAGGGCCTATATTCAGCTGCTGGACCTACACTCTCTGCGATGGCCTACAGTCACTTGCTGGACCTAAAGTCTCTGAGAGTACCCACAGTCACCTACTGGACTTACACTCTTCAAGGGCCAAGAGACACCTGCTGGACCTACACTCTCTGCTAGGTCCTTGAGTCACCTGCTGGAACTACACTGTCTGTGAGGGCCTAGAGACACCTGCTGGACTTACACTCCGTGATTGCGTAAAGTCACCTGCTGAACCTACACTCTCTTCAAGGGGCTAGAGTCAGCTACTGGACCTACACTCCCCGCAAGGGCCCGAGTTACATGCTGGACCTACACTCTCTCCTATGGCCTTGTGTCACCTACTGGACCTACACTCTCTGCAAGGGCCTATATTCAGCTGCTGGACCTACACACTCTGCGATGGCCTACAGTCACTTGCTGGACCTAAAGTCTCTGTGAGTACCCAAAGTCACCTACTGGACTTACAATCTTCAAGGGCCAAGAGACACCTGCTGGACCTACACTCTCTGCTAGGTCCTTGAGTCACCTGCTGGACCTACACTGTCTGCGAGGGCCTAGAGACACCTGCTGGACCTACACTCCGTGATTGCCTAAAGTCACCTGCTGGAACTACACTCTGAGGGCCTAAACTAACCTACTGGACCTAAACTCTCTGCGAGGGCCTAGAATCACTTACTGGATCTCCACTCTTTGTGAGGGATTAGAGTCACCTGCTGGACCTACACTCTCGTTGACGGACTAAAGTCACCTACTGGACCCACACTCTCTTCAAGGACCTAGAGTCACTTGCTGGACCTACCCTTTCTGAGAGGGCTTAGAGTTACCAGCTGGACCTACAATCTCTGCGAGGGCTTTAAGTCACCGGCTTGACCTCATCTCTCTGTGAGAGCCTAGAGTCACCTACTTGACCTACAGGGCCTAGAGTCACCTGCTGAACCTACACATCTGTGAGGACCTAGATTCACCCACGGGACCTACACTCTCTGTAAGGGCCAAAAGTGACCTTCTGGATCTACACTCTCTTTGAGGGCCTAGAATCACCTACTGGACCTACGCTCTCTGCAAGGGCCTAAAGTCACATGCTGGAGCTACACTCTCTACAAGGGCCCAGAGTCAACTGCTGGACCTACACTCTCTGCAACGACCTAGAGTCACCTTCTGGACCTACACTCCCAGCAAGGGACTAGAGGCACCTACTGGACCTAAACTCTTAGCGAGGGCCTAGAGTCACTAAAAGGACATGCACTCTCTGTGAAGGCCTAGAGTTACCTACTGGACCTCTACTCTCTGCGAAGGCCTAGACCTGCTCGACCTGCACTCTGTGAGAGCCTAGAGTCAACAACACGACCTACACTCTCTGCGAGGGCCTAAATTCACATACCGGATCTACTATCTCTGGGAGGGCCTAGACATGCTCGACATACAATCTCTGTGAGGGCCTAGAGTCACCTGCTGGACTTACGCTCTCTGCGAGGGCCTAGCGTCACCTACTGGACCTACACTCTTTGCGAGGGCCTAAATTCCTTTATTGGACCTTCAATCTCTACGAAGGCCTAGAATCACCTGCTGGACCTACTCTCTCTGTGAGGGGCTAGAGTCACCTAATGGACCTACATTCTCTGCGAGGGCCTAAACTCATATGCTGGAGCTACACTCTCTGCAAGGGCCTAGAGTCAACTGCTGGACCTACACTCTCTGCAGGGACCTAGAGTCACCTGCTGGACCTAAACTCCCTGCAAGGGACTACAGTCACCTGTTGGACCTACAATCTCTGCAGGGGCCTAGAGTCACCCGCTGGAGCTACACTTTCTGTGAGAGCCTAGAGTCACTTGCTGAACATACACTCACTGCTAGGGCCTAGAGTCACCTGCTTGACCAACACTCTCTGCAAGGGCCTAGAGTTAACTGCTGGACATACACTCTCTGCAAGGGCCTAGATTCATTTACTGGACTTACAGTCTATCTGAGGGCCTAGCATTACCTACTGAACCTACAATTCTCTGCGATGGCCTAGAGCTACCCGACCTATACTCTCTGCGAGGGCCTAGAATCACCTGCTGGATCTACACTCTCTGCGAAGGTCTAGAGTCACCTACTGAACCTACAATCTCTGCGAGGGCCTAAAGTCCCCTAGTGGACCTTCAGCTTGACATACACTCTCTGCGAGGGCCTAGAGTCAACTGCTAGACTTATACTCTCTGCAAGGGCCTAGATTTACCTACGGGACCTACACTCTCTGCAAGTGCCTAGAACTAGTTACCTACTGGACCTACACTCTCTGAAAGGGCCTAGAGTCACATACCTGACCAACACCCTCTGCGAGGGCCTAGAGTCACTTGCTACACCTACACTGTCTGCGAGGGCCTATAGTTATCTACTGGACCTACAGTCTCTGCTAGGGCCTAGAGTCACCTGCTGAACCTATGCTCTCTTTGAGGCCAGAGAGCCACCTACTGGACATACACTCTCTGTGAGGGCATAGAGTCACTTACAGGACTTACACCGTATCTGAGGGCCTAGAGTTACCAACTGGACCTATACTCTCTGCGAGGGCCTAGAGTCACATGCTAGACCTACTCTCTCCGTGAGGGCCTAGAGTCACCTGCTACAATTACACTTTCTGCGAAGGCCTACAGTCACCTGCTGGACCTACACTCTCTGTGAAGGCATAGAGTCACATACTGGATCTACAATCTCTGTTAGGGCCAAGATTCACCTACTGGACCTACACTCTCTGCAAGGGTCTAGAGTCACTTGGTACACCTTCACTCTCTTTGAGGGCCTTTAGTCACCTGCTAGACCTACACTCTCCGTGAGAACTTAGAGTCACCTGCTGAACCTACTCTCACTGTGAGGGCCTAGATTCACCTACTGGACATACATTCTCTGCAAGGGCCTTGAGTCACTTAGTTTACTTACACTCTCTCTGAGGGCCTAGAGATACCTACTGCATCTACACTCTCTGCTGGGGCCTAGACCTGGTCGACCCACACTCTCTGCGAGGGCCTAGAGTCACCTGCTGGACCTACAATATCTGCGAGGGCCTAGAGTCACCTACTGGACCTACACTCTCTGCGAGAGCCTTGAGTCAACTACTCAACCTACACTCTCTGCATGGGCCTAGAGTCATCTATTGGACCTAAACTCCTAGCTAGGGCGTATAGTCACTTACTGGATCTAAACTTTCTGCGAGGGCCTAGAGTTACCTACTGGAGCTACACTTCCTGCGAGGGCCTAGACCTACTTGACCTACAGTCTCTGCAAGGGCCTAGAGTCACCTATTGGACCTACTGTCTCTGTGAGGGCCTAGAGCCACTTACTGAACCTACACTCTCTGTGAGGGCCTAAAGTTACCTACTGGACTTACACTCTCTGCGAGGGCCTACACATGCTTGACCTACACTCTCTGTAAGGGCCTAGAGTTACCTACTGGACCTACAATCTCTGTGAGGGCCTAGACATGCTTGACCTACACTCTCTCTGAGGGCCTAGAGTCATCTGGTGGACCTACACTCTCTGTGAGGCCCTAGAGTCACCTACTGGACCTGCACTCTCTGTGAGGGCCTAAAGTCTTTTGGTGGACCTTCACTCTTTACGAGGGCCTAAAATCACTTGCTTGACCTACTCTCTCTCTCTCTCTCTCTGAGGGCCTAGAGTCACCTGAATGACTTACATTCTCTGTGAGGTCCTAGAGTTACCTGCTGGACCTACATTCTCTGCGAGAGCCTAGAGTCATCTACTGGACCTACACTCTGCGAGGGCTTAGATTCACCTATTGGACCTCCACTCTCTGTGAGGGCCTTGAGTCCCCTGCTGGACCCACACTTTCTGCGAGGGCCTAGAGTCACCTATTGGACCTATACTCTCTGTGAAGGCCTAGAGTCACATGCTGGACCTACACTCCCTGTGAGGGCCTAGAGTCACCTGGTTGAGCTTACATTTTCTGCGAGGGCCTAGAATCAATTGCCACTCATACACTTTCTGTGAGGGCCTAGAGTCACCTGCTGGACCTACACTCTCTGCGAGGGCCTAGAGTCCATTGCTAGTCCTACACTTTCTATGAGGACCTAGAGTTACCTGCAGGACCTGCACTCTCTTCAAGGGCTTAGAGTTACCTGCTGGACCTACACTCTCTGCGAGAGTCAAGAGTCACCTACTGAACCTACACTACACTCTCTGAGAGGGCCTAGAGTTACCTACTGGATTTCCAATCTTTATGAGGGATTAGAGTTACCTGCTGTACCTACACTCTCACCGAGGGCCTAGAGTCACTTGCTGGACCTAAACTCTCTGCAAGGGCCTAGAGTCACCTGCTGGACCTACACCTTTACCGAGATCCTAGAGTCCCCTGCTGGATAATACACTTTCTGCGAGGGCTTAGAGTCACTTACTGGACCTACACTCTCTGCGAGGGCCTAAAGTCACTTGCTGGACCTAAACTCTCTGCAAGGGCCTAGAGTCACCTGCTGGACATACACTCTCTGTGAAGGCATAGAGTCACATTCTGGACCTACACTCTCTGTTAGGGCCTAGAGTCACCTACTGGACCTACACTCTCTGCAAGGACCTAGAGTCACTTGGTACACCTGTACTCTCTTTGAGGCCCTATAGTCACCTGCTAGACCTAAACTCTCTGTGAGAACCTAGAGTCACCTGCTGAACCTACACTCACAGTGAGGACCTAGATTCACATACTGGACCTACACTCTCTAAGAGGGCCTTGAGTCACTTCCTGGACTTACATTCTCTGTGAGGGCCTATATATACCTACTGCATCAAAGCTCTCTGCTGGGGCCTAGACCTGGTCGACCCACACTCTCTGCGAGGGCCTAGAGTCACCTGCTGGACCTACACTCTCTGCGAGAGTCTAGAGTCACCTAATGGTCCTACAATCTCTACGAGGACCTAGAGTCACCTAATGGACCTACACTCTCTGGGAGGGCCTAGAGTCACTTATTGGACCTACACTCTCTGTGAGGGCCTAGAGTCACCTGTTGTACCTACAATCTCTGCGAGGGCCTTGAGTCACCTGCTGAACCTACTCTCTCCGTGAGGGCCTAGATTCCCCCACTGGACATGGACTCTCTATGAGGGCCTAGAGTCACCTACTGGACCTACAATCTCTGCGAGGGCCTTAGGTCGCCTGCTGGACCCACACTCTCTGTGAGAGCCTAGAGTTACCTACTTGACCAGCAGGGCATAGAGTCAACTGTTGAACCTTTACTCTCTGCAAGGGCTTAAGAGTCCCCAGCTGGACTTATACTCTCCGTAAGGGCCTAGAATCCAACAAAGGACATGCACTCTCAATGAGGGCCTAGAGTCACCTGCTGGACCTACACTCTCTGCAAGGGCCTAGATTCACCTATGGACCTTACACTCTCTGTAAGGGCCTAAAGTCACATTCTCGACCCAAACTCTCTGCGAGGGCCTAGAATCACCTACTGGACCTACACTCTCTGTGAGGGCCTAGAGTTATTTTGGGACCTACACTCTCTGCGAGGGCCTAGACCTGCTCGACCTACACTCTCTGCGAGGGCCTAGAGTCACCTACTGGACCTACATTCTCTGCAAGGACCTAGAGCCACTTACTGAACCTACACTCTCTGCGAGGGCCTAGAGTTACTTACTGGACCTAGACTCTCTGCGAGGGTCTACACACACTCGACCTACACTCTCTGTGAGGGCCTAGAGTCACCTGGTGGACCTACAATCTCTGCGAGGGCCTAGAATCACCTACTGGACCTACACTCTCTGCGAGGGCCTAAAGCTCTTTGGTGGACCTTCACTCTCTACGAGGGCCTAAAATCACTTGCGGGACCTACTCCCTCTCTGAGGGCCTAGAGTCACCTGATGGACCTACATTCTCTGCGAGGGCCTATAGTCACTTGCTGGACCTACACTCTCTGCAAGGGCCTAGAGTCAATTGCAGGACCTACAATCTCTGCGAGGTCCTAGAGTCACCTGCTAGACCTACATTCTCTGCGAGAGCCTAGAGTCACCTACTGGACGTACACTCTCTGTGAGGGCTTATAGTCATCTACTGGACCTCCACTCTCTGTGAGGGATTAGAGTCCCCTGCTGGACCCACACTTTTTGCGAGGGCCTAGAGTCACCTATTGGACCTACACTCTGCAAACACCTAGAATCACCTGCTGGACCTACACTCCCTGCGAGGGCCTAAAATCACCTAGTTGAGCCTACATTCTCTGTGAGGGTCTAAAATCAATTGTCTATCCTACACTCTCTGTGAGGGCCTAGAGTCACCTGCTGGACCTACACTCTCTGCGAGGGCCTAGAGTCCACTGCTAGACATACACTTTCTACGAGGGCCTAGAGTCACCTGCAAGACATATACTCTATTTGAAGGCTTAGTGTTACCTGCTGGACTGACACTCACTGCGAGAGTCAGGAGTCACCTACTGGACCTACACTCTCTGCGAGGGCCTAGAGTCACCTACTGGATCTTCACTCTTTGTGAGGGATTAGAGTCACTTGCTGGACCTACACTCTCACCAAGGGCCTGGAGTCCCCTGCCGGACCTGCACTTTCTGCAAGGGCTTCGAGTCACCTACTGGACCTACGCACTCTGCGAGGGCCTAGAGTCACTTGCTGGACCTACAATCACTGCGAGGCCCTAGAGTCACCTGGTTGAGCCTACATTCTCCGCAAGGGCCTAAAGTCACTTGCCTAACCTACAATCTCTGTGAAAGCGTGGAGTCACCTGCTGGACTTCTACTCTCTGCAAGGGCCTAGGGTCCCCAGCTGGACTTACACTTTCTGCAAGAGCATAGAGTGAACTACTGGACCTATACTGTTTGGAAGGTCCATAACCTGCTGGACCTACACTCTCTGCAAGGGCCTAGAGTCACCTGCTGGACCTACACTTTCCGCGATGGCCTAGAGTTCCCTGCTGGACCTAAACTTTCTTCGAGGGCCTAGAGTTACCTGCTGGACCTACACTCTCTGCAATGGCTTAGAGTCACCTGCTGGACCTATACTCTCTGCAAGGGCCTAGAGTCACCTCCTGGACCTACACTCTCTGCGAGAGCCTACACTCTCTTTGAGGGCCTAGAGAAACCTACTGGACCTTAACTCTCTGTGAGGGCCTAAAGTCACGTGCTAGACCTAAACTCTTAGCGAGAGCCTAGAGTCACCTGGTGGACCTACACTTTCTTCGAGAGCCTAGAGTCACCTACTTCACCTACACTCTCTGCGAGGGCCTAGAGTCACCTGCTGGACCTACACTCCTTGCGAAGGCCTAGAGTCACCTGGTTGAGCTTACATTCTCTGCAAGGGCCTAGATTCACTTGCCTGACTGACACTCTCTGTGAGGGCCTAGAGTCACCTACTGGACTTACACTCTCTGCAAGGGTCTTGAGTCCTCTGCTGGACCTACACTTTCTGCAAGGGCCTAGAGTCTCCTACTGGAACTATATTCCCTGTAAGTGCCTAGAGTCACCTACTGAACCTACACTCTGCGAGGGCCTAGAGACCACTGCTGGACCTACACTGTCTGCGAGGGCCTGGAGTCACCTACTGGGCCTACAGACCTTGCGAGAGCCTAGAGTCACATACTGGACCTACACTCTCTGCGAAGGCCTAGAGACCCCTGGGTGATCTACACTTTCTGCGATGGCCTAGAGTCACCGGTTGGACCTACACTCCAGGCGAGGGCCTAGAGTCACCTACTGGACCTACACTCTCTGCGAACACCTAGAATCACCTGCTGGACCTACACTCCCTGCGAGGGCCTAGAATCACCTAGTTGAGCCTACATTCTCTGTGAGGGCCTAAAATCAATTGCCTATCCTACACTCTCTGTGAGGGCCTAGATTCACCTGCTGGACCTACACTCTCTGCGAGGGCCTAGAGTCCACTGCTAGACATACACTTTCTACGAGGGCCTATAGTCACCTGCAGGACATATACTCTCTTCAAGGGCTTAGTGTTACCTGCTGGACTGACACTCACTGCGAGAGTCAAGAGTCACCTACTGGACCTACACTCTCTGCGAGGGCCTAGAGTCACCTACTGGATCTCCACTCTTTGTGAGGGATTAGAGTCACCTGCGGGACCTACACTCTCACCAAGGGCCTGGAGTCCCCTGCCGGACCTACACTTTCTGCAAGGGCTTAGAGTCTCCTACTGGACCTACGCACTCTGCGAGGGCCTAGAGTCACTTGCTGGACCTACAATCACTGCGAGGCCCTAGAGTCACCTGGTTGAGCCTACATTCTCCGCAAGGGCCTTGAGTCACTTGCCTAACCTATAATCTCTGTTAAGGCATGAAGTCACCTGCTGGACTTCTACTCTCTGCAAGGGCCTAGAGTCCCCAGCTGTACCTACACTTTCTGCGAGAGCATAGAGTGAACTACTGGACCTATACTGTTTGGAAGGTCCATAACCTGCTTGACCTACACTCTCTGCAAGGGCCTAGAGTTACCTGCTGGACCTACACTTTCTGCGATGGCCTAGAGTTTCCTGCTGGACCTAAACTTTCTTCGAGGGCCTAGAGTTACCTGCTGTACCTACACTCTCTGCAACGGCTTAGAGTCACCTGCTGGACCTATACTCTCTGCAAGGGCCTAGAGTCACCTCCTGGACCTACACTCTCTGCGAGAGCCTTGAGTCACCTACTGGACCTACACTCTCTTTGAGGGCCTAGAGAAACCTACTGGACCTTAACTCTCTGTGAGGGCCTAGAGTCACCTGGTGGACCTACACTTTCTTCGAGGGCCTAGAGTCACCTACTGCACCTACAATCTCTGCGAGGGCCTAGAGTCACCTGCTGGACCTACACTCCTTGCAAAGGCCTAGAGTCACCTGGTTGAGCATACATTCTCTGCGAGGGCCTAGATTCACTTGCCTGACTGACACTCTCGGTGAGGGCCTAGAGTCACCTGCTGGACTTACACTCTCTGCAAGGGTCTATAGTATTCTGCTGGACCTACACTTTCTGCAAGGGCCTAGAGTCTCCTACTGGAACTACATTCCCTGTAAGTGCCTGGAGTCACCTACTGAACCTACACTTTGCAAGGGCCTAGAGACCGCTGTTGGACCTACACTGTCTGCGAGGGCCTGGAGTCACCTACTGGACCTAGAGTCCTTGCGAGAGCCTAGAGTCACATACTGGACCTACACTCTCTGCGAAGGCCTAGAGTCCCCTTGGTGATCTACACTTTCTGCGATGGCCTAGAGTCACCGGTTGGACCTACACTCCAGGTAAGGGCCTAGAGTCACCTATTGGACCTACACTCGGCCAGGGCCTAGAGTCCCCTGCTGGACCTACACTTTCTGCGAGGCCCTAGAGTCACACACTGGACCTACATTCCCAGCGTGGGCCCAGAGTCACCTAATAGACCTACACTCTCTCCGAGGGCCGAGAGTCCCCTGCTGGACCTACACTCTCTGCGAGGGCCTAAAGTCATCTGTTGGACCTACACTCCCTGCGAGGGCCTAGAGTCACATAGTGGACCCACACTCTCTGCGAGGGCCTAGATTCCCCCGATGGACTTCCACTCCCTTCGAGGGCCTAGAGTCGCCTAATGGACCTACATTCCCTGCAAGGGACTAGAGTCACCTACTGGACCTACACTCTCTGCGAGGGCCTAGAGTCCCTTGCTGGACCGACACTTTCTGCAAGGGCCTAGAGTCACCTGCTAGAACTACACTCCTTGCGAGTGCCTGGAGTCACCTATTGGACCTATACTCTGCCAGGGCCTAGAGTCCCCTGCTGGACCTACACTTTCAGCGATGGCCTAGAGTCACCGGTTGGACCTACACTCCAGGCGAGGGCCTAGAGTCACCTATTGGACCTACACTCTGCCAGGACCTAGAGTCCCCTGCTAGACCTACACTCCCTGCGAGGGCCTAGAATCACCTAGTTGAGCCTACATTCTCTGTGAGGGCCTAAAATCAATTGCCTATCCTACACTCTCTGTGAGGGCCTAGATTCACCTGCTGGACCTACACTCTCTGCGAGGGCCTAGAGTCCACTGCTAGACATACACTTTCTACGAGGGCCTATAGTCACCTGCAGGACATATACTCTCTTCAAGGGCTTAGTGTTACCTGCTGGACTGACACTCACTGCGAGAGTCAAGAGTCACCTACTGGACCTACACTCTCTGCGAGGGCCTAGAGTCACCTACTGGATCTCCACTCTTTGTGAGGGATTAGAGTCACCTGCGGGACCTACACTCTCACCAAGGGCCTGGAGTCCCCTGCCGGACCTACACTTTCTGCAAGGGCTTAGAGTCACCTACTGGACCTATGCACTCTGCGAGGGCCTAGAGTCACTTGCTGGACCTACAATCACTGCGAGGCCCTAGAGTCACCTGGTTGAGCCTACATTCTCCGCAAGGGCCTTGAGTCACTTGCCTAACCTATAATCTCTGTTAAGGCATGAAGTCACCTGCTGGACTTCTACTCTCTGCAAGGGCCTAGAGTCCCCAGCTGTACCTACACTTTCTGCGAGAGCATAGAGTGAACTACTGGACCTATACTGTTTGGAAGGTCCATAACCTGCTTGACCTACACTCTCTGCAAGGGCCTAGAGTTACCTGCTGGACCTACACTTTCTGCGATGGCCTAGAGTTTCCTGCTGGACCTAAACTTTCTTCGAGGGCCTAGAGTTACCTGCTGTACCTACACTCTCTGCAACGGCTTAGAGTCACCTGCTGGACCTATACTCTCTGCAAGGGCCTAGAGTCACCTCCTGGACCTACACTCTCTGCGAGAGCCTTGAGTCACCTACTGGACCTACACTCTCTTTGAGGGCCTAGAGAAACCTACTGGACCTTAACTCTCTGTGAGGGCCTAGAGTCACCTGGTGGACCTACACTTTCTTCGAGGGCCTAGAGTCACCTACTGCACCTACAATCTCTGCGAAGGCCTAGAGTCACCTGCTGGACCTACACTCCTTGCAAAGGCCTAGAGTCACCTGGTTGAGCATACATTCTCTGCGAGGGCCTAGATTCACTTGCCTGACTGACACTCTCGGTGAGGGCCTAGAGTCACCTGCTGGACTTACACTCTCTGCAAGGGTCTATAGTATTCTGCTGGACCTACACTTTCTGCAAGGGCCTAGAGTCTTCTACTGGAACTACATTCCCTGTAAGTGCCTGGAGTCACCTACTGAACCTACACTTTGCAAGGGCCTAGAGACCGCTGTTGGACCTACACTGTCTGCGAGGGCCTGGAGTCACCTACTGGACCTAGAGTCCTTGCGAGAGCCTAGAGTCACATACTGGACCTACACTCTCTGCGAAGGCCTAGAGTCCCCTTGGTGATCTACACTTTCTGCGATGGCCTAGAGTCACCGGTTGGACTTACACTCCAGGCAAGGGCCTAGAGTCACCTATTGGACCTACACTCGGCTAGGGCCTAGAGTCCCCTGCTGGACCTACACTTTCTGCGAGGCCCTAGAGTCACACACTGGACCTACATTCCCAGCGTGGGCCCAGAGTCACCTAATAGACCTACACTCTCTCCGAGGGCCGAGAGTCCCCTGCTGGACCTACACTCTCTGCGAGGGCCTAAAGTCATCTGTTGGACCTACACTCCCTGCGAGGGCCTAGAGTCACATAGTGGACCCACACTCTCTGCGAGGGCCTAGATTCCCCCGATGGACTTCCACTCCCTTCGAGGGCCTAGAGTCACCTAATGGACCTACATTCCCTGCAAGGGACTAGAGTCACCTACTGGACCTACACTCTCTGCGAGGGCCTAGAGTCCCTTGCTGGACCGACACTTTCTGCAAGGGCCTAGAGTCACCTGCTAGAACTACACTCCTTGCGAGTGCCTGGAGTCACCTATTGGACCTATACTCTGCCAGGGCCTAGAGTCCCCTGCTGGACCTACACTTTCAGCGATGGCCTAGAGTCACCGGTTGGACCTACACTCCAGGCGAGGGCCTAGAGTCACCTATTGGACCTACACTCTGCCAGGACCTAGAGTCCCCTGCTGGACCTACACTTTCTGCGAGGCCCTAGAGTCACACACTGGACCTACATTCCCAGCGAGGGCCCAGAGTCACCTAATAGACCTACACTCTCTCCGTGGGCCGAGAGTCCCCTGCTGGACCTACACTCTCTGCGAGGGCCTAAAGTCACCTGTTGGACCTACACTCCCTGCGAGGGCCAAGAGTCACCTAGTGGACCTACACTCTCTGCGAGGGCCTAGATTCCCCTGATGGACTTCCACTCCCTTCGAGGGCCTAGAGTCACCTAATGGACCTACACTCCCTGCAAGGGACTAGAGTCACCTACTGGACCTACACTCTCTGCGAGGGCCTAGAGTCCCCAACAGGACCTCCACTTTCTGCAAGGGCCTAGAGTCACCTACTGGACGTACACTCCCTGCGAGGTCCTGGAATCACCTGGTTGAGCCTTCATTTTCTGTGAGGACTTAGAGTCACCTACTGGACCTGCACTCTCTGCGAGGGCCTAGATTCCCCTGCTGGACCTACACTTTTTGCAAGGGCCTAGAGTCACCTACTGGCCCTACACTCCCTGCACGGGCCTAGAGTCACCTGGTTGAGCCTACATTTTCTGTGAGGACCTAGAGTCACTTACTGGACCTTCACTCTCTGCGAGAAGCTAGAGTCCCCTGCTGGACCTACACTTTCTGCAAGGGACTAGAGTCACCTGCTGGACCTACACTCCCTGGGAGGGCCTAGAGTTACCTGGTTGAGCCTATATTTTCTGCAAGGACCTAGAGTCACCTACTGGACCTACACTCTCTGAGAGGGCCTAGAGTCCCCTGCTGGACCTACAATTTCTGCGAGGCCCTAGAGTTACATACCGGACCTACACTCCCTGCGAGGGCCTAGAGTCACCTACTGGACCTACACTCTCTCCGAGGGCAGAGAGTCCCCTGCTGGACCAACACTTTCTGCAAGGGCCTAGAGTCACCTGTTCGACCTACACTTCCTGTAAGGGCCTAGAGTCAACTGCTGGACCTACACTCTCTTCGAAGGCGTAGAGTCTTCTACTGGACCTACACTCCCTGTGAGGGACTAGAGTTACATGCTGGACCTACACTCTCTGCGAGGGCCTAGAGTCCATAGCTGGACCAACACTTTCTGCAAGGGCCTAGAGTCATATGCTAGACCTATACTCCGTACGAGCACCTAGAGTCACCTATTGGACCTACAGTCTCTGCGAGGGCCTAGAGTCCCCAGCAGGACATACTCTTACTACAAGGGCCTAGAGTCACCTACTGGACATACGCTCCCAGCGTGGGGTTAGAGTCACCTGGTTGAGCCTTTTTTTCTGCGAAGACCTAGAGTTATCTACTGGACCTTTACTCTCTGCAAGGGCCTAGATTCCCCTGCTGGGCATATACTTTCTGCAAGGGCCTAGAGTCACATAGTGGACCTACACTCTCTGCAAAGGCCTAGAGTCACCTGGTTGAGCCTACATTCTCCGCAAGGGCCTAGAGTCACGTACTGGACCTTCACTCTCTGCAAGGGCCTAGAGTCACCTACTGTACCTGCACTCTGCAAGGGCCAAGAGTTACTTACTGGACCGACAGTCTCCGCGAGGGCCTAGAATCACTTGCTACACCTACACTTTCTGCGAGGGTTAGAGTCGACTGCAGGACATACTCTCTCTGTGAGGGCCGAGAGTTACCTACTGGACCTACACACTCTGCGAGGACCTAGACCTGCTTGACCTATACTCTCTGCGAGGGCCTAGAGTTACCTGCTGGACCTACGCTCTCTGCGAAGGTCTAGAGTCACCTGCTGGAGATACATTCTCTGCGAGGGCCTAGAGTCACTTGCTGGACGTACACTCTCTGCGAGGGCCTAGAGTCACTTGCTGGACGTACACTCTCTGCAAGGGCCCATAGTCCCCTGCTGGATATACACTCTGCGAAGGCCTAGAGTCACATGCTGGACCTACACTCTCTGCAAGGCCCTAGAGTCACTTACTGGACCACACTCTCTGCGAGGGCCCAGAGTCACCTGCTACACCTACACTCTCTGCGAGGGCCTATAGTCACTTGCAGGACCTACACTCTGCGAACGCTTAGGGTCACATACTTGACCTACACTCTCTGTAAGGGCTTAGAGTCACCTACTGGACCTACACTCTCTGTAAGGGCCTAGAGTCACCTGCTACACCTGCATTCTCTGCGAGGGCCTATATTCCCCTGCTAGAAATACACTCTCTGCGAGAACCTAGAGTCACTTGCTGAACCTACACTCACTCTGAGGGCCTAGATTCACCTACTCAATTTACACTCTCTTCGAGGACCTTGAGTCCCTTACTGGACTTACACTCTCTCTGAGGGCCTTGAGATACCTACTGGACCTATACTCTCTGCTGGGCCCTAGACCTGCTCGACCTACACTTTCTGCGAGGGCCTAGATTCACCTGCTGGACCTACACTCTCTGAGAGGCCCTAGAGTCATCTGCTTGACCTACACTCTCTGCGAGAGCCTAGGGTCACTAACTGGATCTCTAATCTCTGCGAGGGCCTAGAGTCACCAGCTAGACCTACAATCTCTGCGGGGGCCTTGAATTACCAGCTGGACCTACACTCTCCGTGTTGGCCTAGATTCCCCCTCTAGACTTGCACTCTCTATGAGGGCCTAGTGTCACCTGGTGGACCTACACTCTTTGCAAAGGTCTAGAGTCACCTGCTGGACCTACACTCTTTGCGAGGCCCCAGAGTGACCTGCTGGACCTACATTCCCTGCGAGGGACTAGAGCCACCTGGTTGAGCCTACATTTTCTGTGAGGACCTAGAGTCACTTACTAGACCTACACTCTCTGCGAGAGCCTGGAGTCACCTGCTGGACCTACACTCCCTGCGAGGGCCTAGAGTCACCTGATTGAGCATACATTCTCTGCGAGGACCTTGAATCCCTTGGTTTTGTGAAGAAACCATATCTCACAAGCACGGATCCAGGAAGTTCAAAAAGGTTTGGTCGGAAAACCTAACCAAAGCTGCCAGGGGTCCGGGGCGGGGCGTGCTGTAAGCTGACACAATTTCAAGCTATCTTAAAGCGATTTTTTTCATGTATCCGATTCCTTTACTCCTTATAACTGCTTTGATAGGGTGAATACGCATTATGCAATAAAAGCATGTAGATATATATAAAACATTTCAGTAGTAATCTCTCCAATTACTTTCAATTCATAACTATACATTCCAGGGAAACCTTACCAGCTGATTACCTCTTGAGTTATTTCTATAATTATTGGAGCGCCTGCATCCTTCCGTTCAACTATCAACCATCAGCAATTCTTGACTCATTGAATTGTAGCTAGTCTCTCCACTTTTTCCAACTTGATTCCTATCATAAAAAAAAAATCTCTATTTTTACCTCACATATAATTAATTTTTACCACTAAGGAGTTGGTGTGTGTGTGTGTGTGTGTGTGTGTGTGTGTGTGTGTGTTTGTGTGAGAGAAGATTATTATTTTGGTTGTATTAAAGTTTCAGTTTTCGTAAATAATAAGTGTTATGTCATGAAAACTTTTTAATTTCTTCATATTAGACATTTCTCCAAAGAAATGGCTCGTTTCAATTTCTTTGAAGATTTTCCTTTTTTGTCTTTTTCATTCTATCTAGTGTACTATTATTCTAAAGAAACAATTTACAACCGGTAAACTTATTAAACAATTATGGAATTTTCATGCCACTTACATTAGTTCATTATGTCACATTTCAATATTAAAAATGATATTGAGTAGTAATTAAATTTCATTGTAATCCCGTATAAATTTCTACTTTCAATAAATAGAAGTTTTGCCTCAGATACTAAACAGAAAAAGCTAACCGATAAAACAGCCATATCAGAGTTTTATGAAAATTTATCTAACTCTCGAACATCTTATTGTGACTTGACAAGTGTTCCAACACATGGTTTAATATCCTTAAAAAGGTCACATCTAAATAAATTCAGCAAAGTAAAGATCAGGAAATCAACACCAAATGAATAAACATTAAAAAACCGAATGATACTGATATTTACATCTGACGTTGATACATATACCAGGGGATAGAGAGAGGGGGGAGGCTGAAATTCACTACAGCATGAAATCGAAAGTAAGTAATTGGTCATTATCAATTGTATTAGAATATTGAAGAATATATATATATATATATATATATATATATATATATATATATATATATATATATATATATATATATATATATACATACATATATATACACATATATATATATATATATATATATATATATATATATATATACATATATATATATATATATATATATATATATATATATATATATATATATATATATATATATATATGAGAGAGAGAGAGAGAGAGAGAGAGAGAGAGAGAGAGAGAGAGAGTTTTCATATTAAAAAAACTCGAACTTTTCACAAAATATCTGCAAAAATGCTTTATACCTACATCTTCGAAAACTTTAACATTACGCTAATTCACAAAAGGTTGACACAAAAGACTTGAAGAAAAATTACTTCCCAATGAGGTTACTTTCAGTAAAATGTAAAATGACCATATAAAGCTAAATAAAAAGACGCAGACAGCTAGGCTTTAATCAACCAAGAGAGCAGGCAAGCTGTAGAAGTAAGTATTCAATGACTGACCATATCCAAGTAGTTAACCAGCTAATGGAAAACTCAACAGAGTATGACAACCACCATGTATGACCTTGTAAGGACACCGCTCCCTTCGTCGTCCACAAAATCAACAAACTGTTTATTTATTTGAATTCTCCTTTCGCCACACCGTGGTTTCCCATGAATATGTATTCCGCCTTATCAGAACTACATTTTGACATATGTATTATTTCATTACATGTTTCTGTTAACTCATAATTCGTATATTTGTAAGTGTAAGAAAACACATATATTTTGGCGGGCAATTCAATCTGATTTGGCGCCAGCGCCATCCTACCTTTCCGTCCGCACCTTGTAATATACTCCCACGCACATTTGAATAAAGTATCAGTTGATTTTGGTGACGCTTGTCTCACTGTCCTTACAACTGGTGACCCCGGAGTTGAAAGTAGCATCAGCGGTTTTGGCTTTGCCATTAACGGACTTATTACGGCCGTGCTACCTTCTCTATACTCCATTACCTTAGGTATGAGCCTGCCTTTGGTTCTCCCACACTTCGGTGCATGTAAGGCTGTAGGATGAGCTTAACCGACATATCAACTTCTCACCTCTTCGCCGACTCGTCGTCTGGCCACGATGCAGGAAGCAACACACCCATCGCACCCAATGGCCTCGCCTCCACACCCAAAGTCAAACTGCCGCCCTTTTCTCAACACAACACCGCTTCCTGGTTCCTGAGAGCAGACGTACTCTTCCTGCGCCTGCGCCAAGGCTGACATCGTTCTCACCTCCATACCTGAAGAGGTATTCAACAAGATTTCCCCATGGCTCGACGCCCAGGCCGGCCAAGTTTCATACGACGACCTGAGGACAAAACTCATCGGTATCTACTCCCTCTCCGTCTCAGTAAGGGCACACAAAGTCCTGGACCTCGCCGGCAAGCCCATGGCTGACACCTCTCCTGTCGAGGCGTGGGACGAGTTAACCGGCCTGCTTATGCTCCCCGAAACAGACAGCAACGGCCGACGACGTGAGATTAGCTTATCTCGTGATATCTTTCTTCGACGCCTACCACAAGACGTAAGGGCCCAATTGACAGATGCCGACACGCTCCCGATGAAGGAACTCCTGTCGAAGGCTCAGAAGCTCCACGAGGCCTCCAAAGCATCTCGCCTCGGAGCATCATTGTCAGCACCGCCTTCGTTCTCCTCCTTCGCCAGCTGCTCTTCCATAGACTTCTCGGCAACGGCCCCTGAGGACGACGAGATCAACGTTCTATCAAGAAAGAAACCGCCACAAACAACACGACCGAACCCTAGGACTAACCCAGCATGGTGCTTCTACCACCAACAGTTCGGCAGCGACGCCAAGAAATGTAGAGCACCATGCGGTTTCCCTAGAAGATGATGCCAGAAGCATCCACCTGCCACCATCGCAGCCGCAGGTAACCAAAACAAGAATGGTTTCTATATCATCGATACCATTTCCAACCGTAGACTCATGGTAGACACCGGCGCAATGCAGTCAACGTTCCCACCTTCCAAGTCCGACCTAGACCATGGTCCCGACAAAAACGCTCCCTCACTCATCGCCGCCAACGGATCTCCCATACGGTTCTATGGGATTAGGACCCTAAAGATATCTATCATGGGCCGTTCGTATTCTTGGCCCTTCGCCATCGCTGACGTCAATCGCCCCCTCCTCGGTGCGGATTTCCTCGCCCACCACGGACTCCTCATCGATGTCGCTAACAAACATCTCATCGACACGGGAACCTGCCAGTCCCGCGCCCTACAATACAGCCCTGCAACAATATCCATTTCCGCCGTAACGACGCACCCCCATGCCGACCTCCTACAAGAATTTCCCGAGGTTTTCAAGCCCGAGCTCCGACACTCGCCAGGTTCCCCGTCCAAGCACGGGATCTACCACCACATCACAATGACAGGACCTCCTACTCACGCCAAATTCCGCCGCCTCCCGCCCCAGAAGCTGAAGGAGGCCAAACGCGCCTTCGAGGACATGGAACGCATGGGTATCTGTAAGAAAGCATCGAGCCCCTGGGCATTGCCCCTACACATGGTAAAAAAGCCGGACGGGTCCTGGAGACCTTGCGGCGACTACAGGTGCCTCAACCTCATCACAACGCCCGATCACTACCCGCTGCCCAATATGCAGGACCTAACAAACACGTTGCACGGCGCGAAGTATTTTACCAAGATAGACCTCCTCAAGTCTTACTTCCAGGTCCCCGTATTTCCGGAAGACATCCCGAAAACTGCCATTGTAATGCCGTTTGGATCCTACACCTTCGCATACTCAACCTTCGGTCTACGCAACGCCGGAGTGACCTTCCAACGACTAATGGATAGCATTCTGGGTGACCTACCTTTCTGCATCTGGTACGTCGACGACATCCTGATATTCTCGAAAACTAAGGAGGAACACCGGAGGCACGTCCGCACCGTCCTCAAACGCCTACAGGAGAATGGCCTGGTCGTACGTTTCGACAAGTGCACGTTCGGTGCGGAAGGAGTGGATTTCCTTGGTCACCGCATATCCTCGTGCGGGGTAAAACCCATGACAACGAAGGTCGACGCCATCAGAAAGTTCCCGATACTTACGACCATCCGCCAACTTCAGGAGTTCCTGGGGATGGTCAATTACTACAGGCGCTTCATCCCCAACATCGCACAAACCCTGTCACCCCTCGACAACGTCCTGAAAGGAAAAGCAAAAAAACTCGAGTGGGGTTTGCCCCAGCAACAGGCATTCGCCCGGACGAAGGATGCCCTTGCGAATGCCACCACCCTGGCTCATTTCGACGACAACGTGCCCCTACGACTAACGACCGACGCCAACAACGTCGCCTGTGGGGCTGTGCTGGAGCAACTCGTCGATGGTTCTCCTCGACCACTGGCATTCTTCAGCAAGAAATTGAAACCCGCCGAAACAAGATACAGCACCTTCGATAGGGAACTCCTCGCCGTCTACCTAACCGTCCGCCACTTCAGGCACATCTTGGAGGGCACTCCCTTCACAATCGCGACGGACCATCAACCCCTCGTACACGCTTTCACGAAATCGACAGACGCATGGTCCTCCCGACAACAACGTCATCTCGCAACAATCGCCGAATTCGGGTGCACCATACATTACGTCCCAGGAAAGAAAAACCCAGTCGCGGACGCCCTTTCAAGGATTGAAATTGACGCAATCCACCTGGGAATCGACTACGCCAATCTCCCAACCGAACAACGCACCGACCGAGAAGTACAGGATCACCTGACGGGGCCATCCGCACTCAAGATAAGTGCGATTCCCCTCGGACCAGCAGGAGTAACTATTCTTTGCGACACCAGCACCGGCCACCCACGTCCCTGGATACCAGCCTCCTGCAGAAGGAAAATATTCGATAACATCTATGGACTTTCACACCCCTCAGGACGCACCACCGCTCGCCTTCTGTCTGAAAAGTTCGTCTGGCCAGGGATAAAAAAGGACGCCCGGGAATGGGCGAAGTCATGCATCAACTGCCAGTCAAGCAAAGTCAGCCGTCACACCGAATCGGGGGTAGGCGATTTACCCCAGCCAAAAAGACGTTTCGGTCAATTACACATCGACGTCCTGGGACCATTGTCCCCTTCTGGATCTGCTCGCTACCTGCTTACGATCATCGATCGCTCCACGAGGTGGTTGGAGGCATCGCCGATGACCGAAGCTACGACTCAAGTATGCGCCGAAGCCCTCCTGTCAAGCTGGTTCAGCAGGTTTGGCATTACTGACGACATCACGACAGACAGAGGCCCCGCTTTCCTCTCAGAAATATGGCTCGCTTTGGCGAACCTGATGGGGACGACGCTCCACAGCACCACGGCATACAACTCCGCAGCAAACGGCATGGTCGAAAGAACTCACCGCGCCCTCAAGGCGTCCCTGATGGCGAGCTGCACCGACGGGGACTGGAAATCACGACTTCCTTGGGTACTCCTCGGCCTTCGCACCGCCCCTCGCGCAGACGGCGAACCTTCGCCCGCCGAAAAGGTTTACGGGGAGGCGCTCACAGTTCCTGGCGAATTCTTTCCCTCATCAACCGACGACACGCAGCTGGATCACCTAAGGGACATCGCCAGGAAGTTCAGGCCATGTCTCAAAACTTACCAGGACAGAACCAAGCACTTCAAACCAAAAAACCTGGATGACTGCGGGTACGTTTTCGTCTGTCTCGACGCTCATTGACAACCACTAACTAGACCTTATCGAGGCCCCTACCGGGTAATTAAGAAGACAACGAAAACCTTCCTTCTCGACGTCCATGGCCAAGAGGACTGGGTCTCAATAGACCGCGTGAAACCAGCGTTTCTCAAAGGAAGCGACACCTCCTCCACCGGACCTGGCAGGCCCAGAGTGCCACCTCAAAACAAGGCACCCAACGAAAGAAAAATCATCAAACGACGACAAGAGGAAGAGATCCTTACGCCGACCGCCGGTGCGCCCCTCCGTTCAAAAACAAGAGGAACCCTCCGACGCCCGAAAAGATACGAAGATTGATCATCAGCCCTCTACGCCGCCCGATGTCTTGGGGCGGGGAGTACTTGTAAGGACACCGCTCCCTTCGTCGTCCAGAAAATCAACAAACTGTTTATTTATTTGAATTCTCCTTTCGCCACACCGTGGTTTCCCATGTATATGTATTCCGCTCTATCAGAGCTACATTTTGACATATGTATTATTTCATTACATGTTTCTGTTAACTCATAATTCGTATATTTGTAAGTGTAAGAAAACACATATATTTTGGCGGACAATTCAATCTGATTTGGCGCCAGCGCCATCCTACCTTTCCGTTCGCACTTTGTAATATACTCCCACGCACATTTGAATAAAGTATCAGTTGATTTTGGTGACGCTTGTCTCACTGTCCTTACAACCTTTTTAGACTATGAGAAGTCTTTTGATTCTGTCAAAAACTTCAGCTGTTATGAAAACACTTTAAAGACAAGAAATAGAAGAATCTTATGTTAGAACTCTTGAAGATATCTGTACGGGAAAGACAACCACCCTAAATTTACATAAAGATAGTGTAAATTAAGACTGAGAAACGATTTAGACAGGGAGACCGCATCTCTCTTGAATTTGCACAGTTTGCCTAGAAGTTTTTAAGACTTTAGATAGCGAAAATGTAGGAATTAACATTGCGATTGCTGCAGATGGCATAGTTCTATTTAGTGAATCATGGAAGGAATTGACAAAGATTATAGAAGATTTGAATCGACAATGAAGAAATGTAGGACGAAAAATGAATATGAGAAAAACTAAGAAAATGTTCCATGAAAATTCTGAGAGACAATAAAGAAGGGTTATGAAGGAACCTCTAGCGATAGTAAATTGATATATGTACTTATGTTTCCTAAGGACATGAGGCCAAAATCAAAGGAAGTATAGGCATTGGATGGAGAGATTTTGATAAACAAAATGAGGTTATGAAATGTAAAATGCAACTTTCTCTAAAAATAAAAATACTTAATCAGATGGTCCTAGCAGTAATAACTTATGCATCATAAACTAAGAGACTTAGAAAAGACTCAGATCATATGCTAGTTACAACTCAAAGATCTATGGAAAGAATAATGATAGTATTAACAAAATTATTCAGAAAAAGAGTAACAATGATACACCAGCAAACTAAAATAGAGGATATTTTAAAAACGTGTAAGAATTAGAGATAGACATGGGCAGGACATATGAGAATGATATTAAGAATAACAGACTGGGTCCATAGATATTGCAAAAGAAGTAGGGGAATAAAGAAAAGACGATGAACTGACGAGCTAAGAAAATTTGCCGGTATAGTCTGACATTGAAATACCATAAACAGATGAGATGAGGTACATGGTTGAGGTCTTTGCCCTACAGAGGACTAGCAACTGCTTATATATATATATATATATATATATATATATATATATATATATATATATATATATATATATATATATATATATATATATATATATATATATATGTACATATATATATATATATATATATATATATATATATATATATATATATATATATATATATATATATATATATATATATATATATATATATCTTACGAAGGTGGGTCTATATGAGAGCAGAATATTTTTTTTTCACATATTTCATTTGTGATGTAAGAGATGTATAGCCAGCTCGTAAGATGGGTTCCATTCTCATAGGATCAAGTAATGTATGTAAATTACAGGAGACTTTCATCATTCCTTTAGCAGTATTTTTATTTAGTTTCGTATATGTAAATCTATGTTATTTTAAAGAATTAAATTTTCATTTCATGTAGTTTTGTTACGAAGTTATAAATCTTGTTAAAAGGTATGCTGTATGACGCACACTCTAGGGATTGCATCATGTTCCCACGTGGCTGGAAGAGATAGGAAAATTCTAGACTAAAAATTATTTTTCTTTTGAATGTTACAAGAGGAGGTGGCCAGAGTTAGCTGAGGGAGAGTTGCCTCGCAAGCACGTTTGTACCCCTTCTTCAAATTGCTAAGTTGGCAACCTTACGCCGTTAGAGCCATGCCCCCACGCTATGAGAATGATTTAATAGAAATTTCTAGAGTGAATTAAGTTGAATATAAGGACCTAGCAATGCATAGGAGACAGAAGAGATCCAGCCTAACCCTTAGAAGAGCCATTGTGCAACAGTCCTCACCAGCATCTATCTAGCCACCGCGTGCATAGTGTCTTCACTCAAACGTGCATAGTGTATCGTCTCAAAAGTGAATAATGATTTCTCTCCAACCTATACTGTGTATAGTATTGTTCAAATGTTGGTGATATTATCGTGTTTAATTAAAAGTGAAGTGTGTTGATGTGGGTATATTTAATTTAATAAATTTTTGTGACCTGCCCTGTGAGATTTTGGTTAAACAGTGGAGTGTATTTATTTTGCTTAACCGTTCGGCAACCTTGTGCTACCCAAAGGACATAAGAGTATCAGTTAAATATATGTAAGTGTAATTCTGATTTATTTTCTAGAAAGGTTAAAGTGTCTTTTATTCATTGATTGTCAAAATTAAATGTTTTTATAAATAAATTTCTAGTGAAACAAGTGAGTGTATATTTTTTCTAAGTGTCTTTCTTTTTGTCTTAGCCTAAGGTTTAGTTCAGATTTAATATTTCGAGTGATTAATTTTGGTCTTAATTTCGAATTATTATTTTTTATAGAATATATTTATTTTTGTAAAGCGTGTATTATTTCAATCACCAATACTTTTCTTGGTGCTTTGCTCGTATCCCCTGATTAAGAACTGAAGTAAGACTATGATTTAAGAATAGTTACTGTTAAAAGTAGAGTAATCACTCAGTTTTGCTCCAAGTGTAAGGTAAAGAGACCTTTACATATTCAGTGTTCATAAATATTATTGTCTGTGAGTTGCGTACTATTCTCAGAGCTCGGAGTTTTTCTATTGTGTATTAAATTATGTAATATAAGCAGGTGAGTTTTGGAACTAGGAAAATATACGTAATTTGCTTGTCGTAGTGATATGTATATATATATATATATATATATATATATATATATATATATATATATATATATATATATATATATATATATATATATATATATATATATATACATATATATATATATATATATATATATATATATATATATATATATATATATATATATATATATATATATATATATCTCATTATCATCATCATCATCTCCCACGCCTATCGATGCAAAGGGCCTCGGTTAGATTTCGCCAGTCGTTTCTATATTGAGCTTTTAATTCAATATTCCTCCATTCATTCTCTCCTACTTCTCGCTTTACAGTCCTCAGCCATGTAGGCCTGGGTTCTCCAACTCTTCTAGTGCCTTGTTGAGTCCAGCTGAACGTTTGATGAACTAATCTCTCTTGGGGAATGCGAAGAGCATGCCCAAACAATCTCCATCTACCCCTCATCATGATCTCATCCACATATGGCAAAAGAGTAATCTCTCTTATAGTTTAATTTCCAATTCTGTCCTTCCATTTAACTCCCAATATACTTCTGAGGGCTTTGTCCTCAAATCTACTAAATTTATTGGAGATTGTTTTATTGTTATACTATTACACACTCTCTCTCTCTCTTTCTAAAATTTGCACTGATATTCACTATAACTAAATCAAGTATAACAGTTTCATAAAATGACGTATCTCTTCATAGAAAACTAATTCAATGAAGACTAATTTGTCCATATAAGACTATAGTCTATATCTAAAAAAAAAAAAAAAAAGATATTCCACGATATTACCCATTACTTCGAGTTTTAAATATATATATATATATATATATATATATATATATATATATATATATATATATATATATATATATATTGCTAATTGATATGTAATTCTTCATGATATAGATTTAGAATGACTATTAATCATTTTATGATTATTATGATGACGGTAATGTAGAATTGTTACGACTGTATATTATTATTATTATTATTATTATTATTATTATTATTATTATTATTATTATTATTATTATTATTATTATTATTATTATTATTATTACAAGCTACGCTATAACACTACTTGGAAAATGAAGATGCTATAAGGAAAATGGAAATAAACAAACCACAAGAGAAGAAATAACCAATTTAAATAAATATTTTAAGAACAGTAACAACATTAAACTAGATCTTTCATATATAAACTATAAAAAAAAATCCAAAAGAAATAACATAGAACAGCGCACTGTCATGGCCACCTACAACAGTGCAGTTGATGTCCATGGAGAACAAACCACCACCAATCCTGATTAACTTTTTGTCACAACTTCTATGTGGGAAACCATTTAAAGATATTTCGTCAAAGATGGAGAGAATGGTTGATTTATGTGCTCAAGATGTATGTTATGCTATGAGCCGAGGAGAATGGAAAATGCCTAAACATGTTCTTCTTGGAATAAATTTGAGACATATGACAGGAAGTGCTGAGTTTATTACACTGCTGAATCATTTCTGTCACTGTCAGTCATATTCCTAAGTGATGGGGCTAGAAACTGTCATATGTAACTAAATCAACACACAGGAATCCTTACTTCCCGCAACCACATCATCCTGTATGAATAATGTAGTTCTCCACTTCAGCTGGGACAACTTCGACCTGTCTGAAGAAACACCATCAGGGACTGGTACAACACATGTAGCAAATGGTATTGTTATTCAGGAGACATCTAGTAATGCAAGTTGTGACATGAACAGGGAGCAGCCACCTCAGCAGTCAGGGAAGAGTAATAAAGACAGGTCAATTCGCTATGAGGATAAAGAACTGCCACCTTGTTTCATAAGGAGTAGGACTGAGCCTAATTTGAGAGTGGAACATGTATCTGTGACAATACCAGTTTCATTTCATGAATCCAAGGAATCAGACTTTGCTTGGACTATTGCAAGATTGTACAAATCTAATGAAAAAAGTGTTCATGGCTGGGCTGGATGGTTGTCACTGACTGGAAAAGGTGATCATGTTGAAGCCTGTGCTCAGTCTACAGTTGATTACATGGTGCCAGTACATAGGGCAATTACTGATAATGCCACAGTTCAGCACATACTCCGATTATGCCAGCAGTCCACAAAGGATGTGCAGCAGGAGGTCACTATCGTAACTTTTGATCTAGCTGTAGTAATGAAAGCTTACTCTATCATATGGCAAAACCCACGAGAAGATAGTGGTGTTCTTGTAAGGATTGGGGCATTTCATACAATCTGACCATACCTTGGAGTCATCAGGAAGATGATGTCCACCACAGGCTTTGAGGACATCATTATTGAGGCTGGTGTATGTGCAAGTGGATCGATTGATCAAATGTTGAGGGGCAAACATTACAACCGTGCAATGAGAGTTCACAAATTGATGTACGAGACCCTAGAACGGTTCCGGCTTGATGCCTTTTATGCCAAGAGTGCAAATGGAAGTTCATTAAATGCCAGCTTACATGAACAACTTAAGATCCTCATTCAGTCACCTTCTCCATCTGGTTTGAATGACCTCCTTGCAAGTGACTGCTTCAAAGAGCTGTATCAGCAGTACTGTGTTTTCAAAGATCAAGTGAGACATGGAGAACTTGGCAAAACAGCTTGTTTATGGCTATATGGACAAAGTGGCGTTGCTCTTGCAATATGCTAGGGCAACAAAGTTGAATGATCTTGATCTACACATAGCCTCGTTATGGGATATGTGCCCAGAGTTTTTTGCCTACAACTATCATAGATATGCACGGTATGTTCCAGTGTACCTTCTCTCATTGATGAACTTGTCACATACCCACCCTGGTGCTGAGGACTTGTTGCGGAAAAATGGTTTCAGTGTTTCCCGATCAGATGTTCCATCTTCACGGAATCCAGTGGACCTCACAATTGAAGAGACCATCAATAGGCATGCAAAATCATATTGTGGAATCATCGGCTTTAGTAGAAACCCTGCAGCCTACAACAGGTGGTGCATCACCCGCCATGCCAGAGGTACATTTATGGAAGCGACATATGAAATGGCAGACATGAGTTCCACAGAGCTTGACACACACAAGGAAATCAAAAAGTCACAAATTGCTAAATCAGAGTCAGACGTTCAGTCTCTTCTTGAAGCAATTAAGGGATTTGTGAACCCTTTCCAGATTGATGTCAAGGATAAATTATTCTGTTTGTCTTCTGGAGCACCAGCAACTTCAAAAATTGAAGCTGACTTGTTGAGCGCTGATGCAGTTGGAGAAAAAGCATTCAGTGAGTTCATAACACAAAGACTACAGAGTAAGTTAGTTAGTTTTCACCAACCCATCCCAAGAAGCAAACTGAGCACATTTGCCTCTTTAAGCCAAGTCAAGAAGGTTATAAGTGCGACTAACAAACAAATTCAGATTAAAGCTGAAAGAAATCTCTTTGGAAAGCTGGTGATGCTTTCTGAGGAGCACAACATCAGCCTGGAAAAGACACTAAGCTACCCATTAGTACCAATACCCTGGGCACTTTCAACTGCCGATGGTCATCCTGTGAAGAGAGACAAAGCAAAATTGTTACATGTACTGAAAACTGGTGTTGCAGCTCCTGATGCACCAAAGGTAGAAGAAACAGTGTACATCATAGATGCCAACGCAATTTTGCAAGCTTTTATTGGCCTCCCTACTACCTTTGAGGAACTTGCAAGCAAGGTATTTGAGCAGTTGCCAAAGGTACCAAGAGTAGACTTTGTCACAGACACATACAAGGAGAATTCCATAAAGAGCTATGAGTGATCGCGTCGTGGTGAATCACAAACATTTTTTATCAAAGGTGCAAGTACAAAAGTACCTTGTGACTAGAAATCTTTCATGAGTAACGACTTAAACAAAGAACAACTGATCAAACTTTTGTTGTGTGAATGGCAAACAGAAAAATATGCCCCTAAATTACACAACAGACACATATATTTTGTGTATAGGGAAGAATGCACTCTCCTTACAAGTGAGGATGGATTGACTGTTCAGACCATGCAGGTGCAGGACCTATTTTCTTCGCAGGAGGAAGCAGATACTCTGATTATTCTGCAATGCATCCATGCTGCCAAATCATTTGGTGCAGAAAATGTGATTGTAGTCCGTTCACCAGATACTGATGTCTTCCTATTACTGTTGAAGTTTTCTCAAGATATTGACCCGTCTATGTTATTTGATACTGGCGTTTCAAACAAGAGAAGACTAATTGATGTGAGATCTGTTATAAGCAAACATGGTACAGATTACTGTAAACTCGTGTACTCTTTTCATGTATTCACAGGATGCGATACAACAAGTGCCTTCGTTTGCCGAGGTAAACTTACACCAAAGAAGACACTTGATCCCCATCCTGAATATCATTCAGCATTAATCTCTCTAGCAACCACTGCTGAACTTTCTGAAAAAAAAAACATTCAGTGAACTTGAACAGTTTGTCTGCTGTATGTATGGAGAGGCCAACTACAAAGACATAAACAAGCTGCGCTATGATATGTTTAGACAAATATTCCAGCCCAAGAAAGGCCAAACTTTATCCAGTTGTGATGGCACTGATCTGAGCTTGCTACCACCATGCAGGTCATCACTGCACATGCATATCCTCAGATGCAACTACCAGGCATATGTTTGGAATAAGTCCAGTGTGCCATATCCAGATATACCAAGTCCAGAAGGCAAAGGCTGGAAACTTGATGACTCAGGACAGCTGCAGATTGACTGGGTCAAAGGTGATATACTGCCACAGGAACTCATTGATATCATGCCAGACAGAGAAGCCGACAGCGATGATTATTTGGATACAGAGGATATTGATATTAATGATATTAATGATGTCGGCTAGGTTGTTAACAACCTAGCCGACATCATTTATAATGAAGAATCATGAACGCAATGTGTAAATTGTCAAGCTAGTTCTTTTCTGTAGTTGTCTGTTGCCAGTGACAAAGAGAGACTAACTAAGACATCATACTCCACATATAGTGAAATTTATATGAACGCAACTTCGCAGATTTCAAACATTGATGTAGACTTCCAAGCTCTTCATCATTTACTTGTTGGTATTAGATGTCAGTTTAAGTTATAAATTACATTTATTTTGGTTACATTTATCTTATTCTACTATTAATCAATGATTTTCTTGGTTCTCTCAGTGAATGACACCTGTCAGATATGAAAGTCAGACACACTGCAATAGGTAGTGTCCTACATTTATAGTTTTAGTCATATTTACTATGTTTATGCATGCATATTCATGAAATAAGTATGTGGTGGCCACTCTTCAGTGAATAATGTCCAAGCAATATAATTCTCTTCAAAGCATCTCCTTCTTTAAATGTTAGTAAAATACTCTTTTGTGTAAAAAATCATAAAGATAAATTGTTTTGTTGCCATTTGGTACCAGAAAGTAGAGATGATAGGGAAGATGAGGGTAGAACAAAGTTCCGTCAATTGAAATTTAGACTATTTTTAAGGGGTGGGGGACACGTATCAGCAATTTAGATAATGGATTTCAGTAACAGATTAATTTTACATCATCAAGCTTAGTTGTATAAGCTCCAAGCATTTGATTGGCACCAAAATAATGCAAATATGTCACGATTTACAAGAGTTATTAAGAAACGTTCCCTACAAAGTACGTATTGAGAAAAATTTGTGGTCATTATACAATCGATTGATTATTGTCACTTAATTCATATATTTTGGGAAATTAGTGAACGAAACTGATATGCAATATTCTAAATAAGAATATATACAAAATCAAATACAGAAATGTAACCAAATGTCTCAACAATTCCATCAGTGTCAGTAGCAACTAGTTACACGTGTCCATTTTCGAATAAAAATCAAGGGTAGGGGGTACAATAATGGCCCTGGAATACGTAATAGTCACTAATTATGAACATGATTATATACCATTGTGTAGCTCTTGGTCTTAGCATTGTTTGTACGAAAAATGCTCACTTAGTTTGGATATTAAGGAAGTTAGAGCCAATAAAGCGACACAAAGTCAATGCGGCTGAAAATGTGAAAATTTGGCGTACGGTTAGTACAAATACTGTAGTGATAATTTTGCCTTTTTGCCGCATTTATGTGTTTGGACACCCTAAGGAAGAAAACTAGGGGGGTCGTGAAAATTCCCTGGTTGAGGGGGAGGGTTTCACTTTCTGGCCCATGGCCTAAAAGAGTTGTATTCCGCTCTATCAGAGCTACATTTTGACATATGTATCATTTCATTACATGTTTCTGTTAACTCATAATTCGTATATTTGTAAGTGTAAGAAAACACATATATTTTGGCGGGCAATTCATTCTGATTTGGCGCCAGCGCCTTCCTACCTTTCCATCCGCACCATGCACATTTGAATAAAGTATCAGTTGATTTTGGTGATGCTTGTCTCACTGTCCTTACAACTGGTGACCCCGGAGTTGAAAGTAGCATCAGCGGTTTTGGCTTTGCCATTAACGGACTTATTACGGCCGTGCTACCTTTTCTATACTCCGTTACCTTAGGCATGAGCCTGCCTTTGGTTCTCCCACACTTCGGTGCATGTAAGGCAGTAGGATGAGCTTAACCGACATATCAACTTCTCACCTCTTCGCCGACTCGTCGTCTGGCCACGATGCAGGAAGCAACACGCCCATCGCACCCAACGGCCTCGCCTCCACGCCCAAAGTCAAACTGCCACCCTTTTCTCAACACAACACCGCTTCCTGGTTCCTGAGAGCAGACGTACTCTTCCGTGTCGCTAGACTCAGCGACTCCTGTGCCAAGGCTGACATCGTTCTCACCTCCATACCTGAAGAGGTATTCGACAAGATTTCCCCATGGCTCGACGCTCAGGCCGACCAAGTTTCATACGACGACCTGAGAACGAACCTCATCGGTATCTACTCTCTCTCCGTCTCAGCAAGGGCACACAAAGTCCTGGACCTCGCCGGCAAGCCCATGGGTGACACCTCTCCTGTCGAGGTGTGGGACGAGTTAACCAGCCTGCTCTTGCTCCCCGAAACAGACAGCAACGGCCGACGACGTGAGATTAGCTTATCTCGCGAGATCTTTCTTCGACGCCTACCACAGGACGTAAGGGCCCGATTGACAGACGCCGACACGCTCCCGATGAAGGAACTCCTGTCGAAGGCTCAGAAGCTCCACGAGGCCTCCAAAGCATCTCGCCTCGGAGCATCATCGTCAGCACCGCCTTCGTTCTCCTCCTTCACCAGCTGCTCTTCCATAGACTCCTCGGCAACGGCCCCTGAGGACGACGAGATCAACGTTTTATCAAGAAAGAAACCGCCGCAACCAACACGACCGAACCCTAGGACTAACCCAGCATGGTGCTTCTACCACCAACAGTTCGGCAGCGACGCCAAGAAATGTAGAGCACCATGCAGTTTCCCTAGAAGACGACGCCAGGAGCATCCACCTGCCACCATCGCAGCCGCAGGTAACCAAAACAAGAATGGTTTCTATATCATCGATACCATTTCCAACCGTAGACTCATGGTAGACACCGGCGCAATGCAGTCAACGTTCCCACCTTCCAAGTCCTACCTAGACCGTGGTCCCAACAAAAACGCTCCCTCACTCATCGCCGCCAACGGATCTCCCATAAGGTGCTATGGGATTAGGACCCTCATGGGCCGTTCGTATTCTTGGCCCTTCGCCATCGCTGACGTCAATCGCCCCCTCCTCGGTGCGGATTTCCTCGCCCACCACGGACTCCTCGTCGATGTCGCTAACAAACGTCTCATCGACACGGGAACCTGCCAGTCCCGCGCCCTAGAACACGGCCCTGCAACGATGTCCGTATCCGCCGTAACGACGCACCCCTACGCCAACCTCCTACAAGAATTTCCCGAGGTTTTCAAGCCCGAGCTCCAACACTCGCCAGGTTCCCCGTCCAAGCACGGGATCTACCACCACATCACAACGACAGGACCTCCTACTCACGCCAAATTCCGCCGCCTACCGCCCCAGAAACTGAAGGATGCCAAACGTGCCTTTGAGGACATGCAACGCATGGGTATCTGTAAGAAAGCATCGAGCCCCTGGGCATCGCCTCTACACATGGTGAAAAAGCCGGACGGGTCCTGGAGACCTTGCGGCGACTACAGGCGCCTCAACCTCATCACAACGCCCGATCACTACCCGCTGCCCAACATGCAGGACCTAACAAACACGTTGCACGGCGCGAAGTATTTTACCAAGATGGACCTCCTCAATTCTTACTTCCAGGTCTCCATATTTCCGGAAGACATCCCGAAAACTGCCATTGTAACGCCGTTTGGATCCTACACCTTCGCATACTCAACCTTCGTCTACGCAACGCCGGGGCGACCTTCCAACGACTAATGGATAGCATTCTGGGTGACCTACCTTTCTGCGTCTGCTACGTCGACGATATCCTGATATTCTCGAAAACCAAGGAGGAACATCGGAGGCATGTCTGCACCGTCCTCAAACGCCTACAGGAGAACGGCCTGGTCGCACGTTTCGACAAATGCACGTTCGGTGCGGAAGGAGTGGATTTCCTTGGTCACCGCGTATCCTCGTGCGGGGTAAAACGCATGACAACGAAGGTCGACGCCATCAGAAAGTTCCCGATACTTACGACCATCCGCCAACTTCAGGAGTTCCTGGGGATGGTCAATTACTACAGGCGCTTCATCACCAACATCGCACAAACCCTGTCACCCCTCGACAACGTCCTGAAAGGAAAAGCAAAAAAACTCGAGTGGGGTTTGCCCCAGCAACGGGCATTCGCCCGGACGAAGGATGCCCTTGCGAATGCCACCACCCTGGCTCATTTCGACGACAACGCGCCCCTGCGACTAACGACCGACGCCAGCAACGTCGCCTGTGGGGCTGTGCTGGAGCAACTCGTTGATGGTTCTCCTCGACCGCTGGCATTCTTCAGCAAGAAATTGAAACCCACCGAAACAAGATACAGCACCTTCGATAGGGAACTCCTCGCCGTCTACAGCGCCGTCCGCCACTTCAGGCACATCTTGGAGGGCACTCCCTTCACAATCGTGACGGACCATCAACCCCTCGTACACGTTTTTACGAAATCGACTGACGCATGGTCCTCCCGACAACAACGTCATCTCGCAACAATCGCCGAATTCAGGTGCACCATACGTTATGTCCCAGGAAAGAAAAATCCAGTCTCGGACGCCCTTTCAAGGATTGAAATTGACGCAATCCACCTGGGAATCGACTACGCCAATCTCGCAACCGAACAACGCACCGACCGAGAAGCACAGGATCACCTGACGGGGCCATCCGCGCTCGAGATAAGTGCGATTCCCCTCGAACCAGCAGGAGTAACTATTCTTTGCGACACCAGCACCGGCCGCCCACGTCCCTGGATACCAGCCTCCTGCAGAAGGAAAATATTCTATATCATCCATGGACTTTCACACCCCTCAGGACACACCACCGCTCGCCTTCTGTCTGAGAAGTTCGTCTGGCCAGGGATAAAAAAGGATGCCCGGGATTGGGCTAAGTCATGCATCAACTGCCAGTCAAGCAAAGTCAGCCGTCACACCGAATCGGGGGTAGGCAATTTACCCCAGCCAAAAAGACGTTTCGGTCACATACACATCGACATCGTGGGACCATTGCCCCCTTCTGGATCTGCTCGCTATCTGCTTACGATCATCGATCGCTCCACGAGGTGGTTGGAGGCATCTCCGATGACTGAAGCTACGACTCAAGCATGCGCCGAAGCCCTCCTGTCAAGCTGGGTGAGCAGGTTTGGCGTTCCTGACGACATCACGACAGACAGAGGCCCCGCTTTCCTCTCAGAAATATGGCTCGCTTTGGCGAACCTGATGGGGACGCCGCTCCACAGCACCACGGCATACAACCCCGCGGCAAACGGCATGGTCGAAAGAACTCACCGCGCCCTCAAGGCGTCCCTGATGGCGAGCTGCACCGACGGGGACTGGAAATCACGACTTCCTTGGGTACTCCTCAGCCTTCGCACCGCCCCTCACGCAGACGGCGAACCTTCGCCCGCCGAAAAGGTTTACGGGGAGGCGCTCACAGTTCCTGGCGAATTCTTTCCCTCATCAACCGACGACACGCAGCTGGATCACCTAAGGGACATCGCCAGGAAGTTCAGGCCATGTCTCAAAACTTACCAGGCCAGAACCAAGCACTTCAAGCCCAAAAACCTGGATGACTGCGGGTACGTTTTCGTCCGTGTCGACGCTCATCGACAACCACTAACTAGACCTTATCGAGGCCCCTACCGGGTAATTAAGAGGACAACGAAAGCCTTCCTTCTCGACGTCCATGGCCAAGAGGACTGGGTCTCAATAGACCGCGTGAAACCAGCATTTCTCTAAGGAAGCGACACCGCCTCCGCCGGACCTGGCAGATCCAGAGTTCCACCTCAAAACAAGGCGCTCAACGAAAGAAAAATCATCAAACGACGACAAGAGGAAGAGATCCTTACGCCGACCGCCGGCGCGCCCCTCCGTTCAAAAACAAGAGGAACCCTCCGACGCCCGAAAAGATACGAAGATTGATCATCAGCCCTCTACGCCGCCCGATGTCTTGGGGGGAGTGTACTTGTAAGGACACCGCTCCCTTCGTCGTCCAGAAAATCAACAAACTGCTCATTTATTTGAATTCTCCTTTCGCCACACCGTGGTTTCCCATGTATATGTATTACGCTCTATCAGAGCTACATTATGACATATGTATCATTTGTAAGTGTAAGAAAACACATATATTTTGGCGGGCAATTCATTCTGATTTGGCGCCAGCGCCGTCCTACCTTTCCGTCCTTGTAATATACTCCCATGCACATTTGAATAAAGTATCAGTTGATCTTGGTGACGCTTGTCTCACTGTCCTTACAGAGTCTTTTCTACCCTTACCCAGAGGAAAGTAGCCACTGAACAAATATAGTGAAATGGTTAACCTCCTGAACAAAGAAAAATTGTTTGGTAATCTCAGTTGTGTCAGGTGTAACACGAGAGAGGACAATGTGGAAAGAATAGGCCAGACTATTCTGCGTATGTGTACGCAAAGGCAAAATGAGCTGAAACCAGAGGAAAAGTATCCAACATCCCTAGCGATTGTATTTCATTCTGTTCTTGTTTAGTAGCGATTCTCACTTTATCAGTCATCTACAGAATATTTCTTCAAATCAGAGATTACAAGTGAAATGCTCATAAGAAAGCGACAACTGCAGAGTTGAAGGAAATAATATGCAAAATATAAAGTACAGTATCTAATCACTAACCACACCACACACACACACACACACACACACACACACACAAACACACATACATATATACTTTATATATATATATATATATATATATATATATATATATATATATATATATATATATATATATATATATATATATATATATATATATATATATATATATACACACACACGAGTTCACTATCTCACCCATTAAATTTATTTTTATATAATCACTCTTACAGTTACATAATAATCTTTGCACTCTTTATGCATCTTTATGTTTTTTTTAATATCATTTTTTACCTTCTTTCTTTTTACCCTTTAGAATCTCCTTGTAGTAGATGTAGGAGATAAAAACTTTTCTAGTCTAGCCGAAATAATGATGAGAATACCAAATGTAAGCATTGATGAATGTAAGTTTCCCAAATCTGAGAAAATGGCTATAGTCACACCAGTTCTGAAAAGGGCTCTGAAATACCAGGATTAAGCTCATATAACGGATTTTGAAGCGAAGCGAAAAATCTATTTTTGGGTGAGGTAGCCATGTCGTCCTGATGGAAGTTCCTTCATTAGTAGCTTCCTAGGTTATATTTGACTACTGTGATATATCCCAGAGAATTTACCAAAGGTATCCAGAATTCTAACTCCTAGAGCGAATATCCCTTAAAATTGGATATCGCGTAATCAGAGGACGTATTCTTGACACGTCTCATAGCTATCTACACCCCTAATAGCGTTTCCGCTTCGAGGGGGAAAAAGTGGCAAGAATATAGGAGAGTCGTTAAAGAGGCAACGCTCTCGACACTCCTACTGTACTGTAAATAGTGCGCCGAATCGCCACCGCGAGGCGCCACCAAGCCATTCTTTGTAGCTTTGTTGGTGTTCCAGATACAGTACCATAGGGAGGGATTCATTATCCTTTTGTCAAAAAGAGGGTGGGTCCATCAGGATGACATGGCTACCTCACCCAAAAATAGATTTTTTTGCTTCGCTTCAAAATCCGTTTTTGGGGCTCAGGCCATGTCGTCCTGATGGAAGTTTACCAGAGCATTAATGTATCTGTGGATTTTCAATAGTGCCGTTATCTCGAGATAAATATTTCCTATTTGGTCTGCTAGACCTAGAGACACTTGATGTTACCGTTATACATCAATTAACTGATCATAAACTATGTCAGCTCTTCCTGCCCCCTACAGGGAAGAGTCTGGGTAGACTCTAGGAAAAAACCCGAGGATTGTGAGTTCAAGGAACAATCTAGCGAACAGTTTGTATATTAGTGTCATCATATACATAAAGGATAGTTTGTACTTAGATGGTATATCTCTGTATAGGTTACTGATACCTCCCAAGTCTGGCTGAAAAGAGACAGACAGGTTTATATACGTGCAGGAAACCTTAGTTCAGTAAAATAAACAGTATAGTACAATCAGTTCTTACTTGTTTGCTTGGAACAGTCTTAACCTTAGTTCCCAATATTTTCTTAAATATTAAAAGAATCAAGGATGCTCTGACTTTATTCTTAATCTAGAATGTTTGAGGCGAAAGAGACGCAAAGATTCCTTCTATTGTTTATTACAAAAATAGAAATCATGGTTGTATTCAATACATCTTATGCAGAACAATTCTGCATAAAAGCATAAATAGTAATAACAGAATTGAAATAAATTTCACCTGAAAAGGAAAACATTAGCCACTCTAAGGGAAATATAAAATTTCACTATATATTCTGTTGTTACTAGGAACACTGTGCATATAAGTATGCCTGGTACTTGTGTCAGTCTATTATGCTTAATGTCACCTGTGTAGAGAGAACAGTCTATAGTGTTATCACTAAACACAATACTCAACATGATATGTCTTACGAGTCTATCATGTACACCCTTCACTAAAAGTCCCAATTAGTGCACTGTTCTTCGCAGTAATCAAGCGGCAGGTTTTATAACACTACCTGCCGCCACCACATGAAATTTTATTTCATATAATTGCTTCTCATAGTGTTTGAAGAAAACTCTGGATGACTTCCATCCAGTATAAGCACGAAGGCTTTCAAACGACATTGTCTGAAAGAAATTCAGAGACGAGGCAACTTTTCTCAGATCAAGTCCTGCGGGTGTACTGTCTGGATCCGCTCTGCGTATAAAATAGGTGATTTTCGCCCTTAACTGTTTCAAGGATAATGTTGAACCAGATGTCTCTCCCCTGAAAAGCTGACCTCCCTTAAAGTCTGAAGTTCTACGAAGATAGACCTTTAGGCATTCCACTGGTCAGAGGGATGCTTCTTCCTTCAGAGGGCAGATTCTCCAGGGACCCCATCTCTTAGTGGGCAGCTCGTTCTTGGCGAGAAACGTCGGGTCCGGAAAGAGGTTCAGTTCTCCGGTGTCTGTGAACTGAATGTGGCCATCATTCCTCGAGAGGGCCACTATTTCGCTAACTCTGGCTCCTGAGGCTAATGCAAATAAGAATATCACCCTTTGAGTCAAGTCTTTCAGGGAGCAATCCTCATTGTTCAGAGTTGATGCTAAGTGAAGAACCTTATACAAAGACCATGAAATGGGCTTTGGAGGAGCTGCGGGCCGAAATTTAGCGCAGGCTTTTGGAATCTTGTTGAAGATTTCATTAGAAAAGTCTACCTGGAAGGCATATAGTATTGGTCTGGCTAGGGCAAATTTACATGTACTAATCGCGTTGGCTGCTAAACCTTGTTCATGAAGATGGATGAAGAAGGACAAGCAAAAATCTGTAGAAATCTCCTTAGGTTTCTTCGCCTTGACAAGGGCCACCCATTTCTTCCAGGAAGACTCATATTGTCTTCTTGTTGACTTTGACTTGTATTCTTCTAAGAAGTTAATACTGTCCCTAGAAATCCTGAACTGTTTCTTGACCGCTAGGGCGAGAAAATCATGAGATGAAGGTTCTGGGTTTTCTCTGATGAAGCTGAGACAGTCAATTTCTGCACTTGCTGAGTCAGAACTGGGTCTGGCAACGGGATCAGCTTCAGGCGTAGTTCCATTATCAAAGGGAACCAAACACTGTCGGGCCACTTGTGGGCCACTATTGCTGCTATCCCTCGAAAAGATCTCAGTTTGTCGAGGACTTTCAGCAGAAGGTTGGTTGGAGGGAACAGGTAGATCTTGGACTACCTGTTTCAATCTATGGACATTGCGTCTGTCGCTTCCGCTAGAGGATCCTCGTACGGGGCTACATACCGGGGTAGCTTCTTGTTGTCGCTCGTTGCGAAGAGATCTATCTGCAGTCCTGGGACTTTGCATAATATGAAGGAGAATGATTTTGCGTCTAGGGACCATTCTGACTCTATTGGGTTGACCCTGGATAGAGCGTCCGCTGTCACATTGCGGAACCCTTGAAGGTGGACTGCTGACAAGTGCCATCTCTTCTTCTTCGCTAGACAGAGGATGGCCAGTATCACTTGATTTATGTGAGGCGATCTCGAGCCTTGTCGATTTAGGCATCTCATTACAACTTCGCTGTCTAGGACCAGACGGATGTGGATTGAGCAGCGAAGTTCCAGTTTCTTCAGAGAGAGAAGAACCGCCATGGCTTCCAGAAAATTGATGTGGAAGGTCTTGAAGAGGGGAGACCAGGTTCCCTGGACTTTCCAATGATGAGAGTGACCTCCCAACCCCTCTTTTGAGGCGTCCGTGTGAACGGTGACTGCCGGCCTGTAAATCCCAGTGGACGCCCAGCCACTGGAACTTTTGAGCTGGAGATAGACGAGACTTTTCCAAGTTGATCTTGAATCCTAAGTGTTCCAGGAACTGGATCACTTGCTTGGAGGCTTGCCTGCACTCTTCATCGGATGCGGCCCACACCAGCCAGTCGTCCAAGTAGGCTACTACCTGGATCCCCTTTAGGCGTAGTTGATGAATGACTGCATTCGCAAGCTTGGTGAATACCCTTGGGGCTATGTTTAGACCGAAGGGCATGGCTCTGAAAACGTACTTTCTTTTCTGTAGTTTGAACCCTAGGTAGGGGGAAACTTGATGATTGATTGGAACATGCCAGTATGCATCCGCCATTTCTATGGAGACTGTGTATGCCCATTTGGGCAAAAGGGTCCTTATGTGTTGAAGCGTCAGCATTCTGAATTTGTGGTTCACCATGAACTTGTTGAGTGGTGATAAATCCAGAATGACTCTGAGCATTTCCGAATCCTTCTTCGGAACAAAAAATAGCCTTCCTTGGAATCTGGTGGACTTTGCCTTCCATATAACTCTTTTGTTCAGGAGTTCCTGAACATATTCTTCCAGAATGGGGGTTGAGTGCTTGTCAGGCAGTAACGTAATTTTAAAGTAAAATCTTGTTTTTTTTTTTGCCTTTTTTGCACTGATGGCTTTCATTTTTATTTTGCTTTACAATTTTGTAAAGCTAAATTAAGTATTTTGCTGTTGGTTTTACATTAGTACATATATTTTGGTTAAATGTAGTGTTTAATTTGCTTTGGTTTAAATGTAGTGTTTAATTTACTTTGGTTTAAATGTAGTGTTTAATTTGCTTTTGTTGAAAAAGCTTAAGTTTTTGTGGCGCCATCTATTGAGTGCATTTTGAAGTGCGGCCTTCCTCAGTATTTTTACTTCCTTGGAAAATTTGTAACTGTTTATTTTTCTTTGTGGTGACTGGGAGTGTTGTAAGTAGAGGTGACTTGTGACTCTCCTAAAGTATTCTCGCCAGTCTAGTTTATGGCCGTTGAAGACTCTGGAGCTGCTGATCTGTCTATTGTGGATTATATATACAATCTACTGTCATTGAGCTGCTTCTTAGAGTGGAAGGCAGCTTACATGTGAAGCTACGTGTGAGAATACGACATGCAACTGTGGTTCAAGTGATCTACTGGCTTAATCTGGACATTGGCAGTTTGGTGTAGAGCAGGGCTCGAGAACCTTTTCCATCTTTGATGGATATTTCTACTGTATCAGCACCAGAGTGGCCTTGTTGGAGCAAGTAGGGAGTCTTCTCTCAGGTAAGAGGAACATCCACTGTATATTGGCGAGCCTTAGACTAAAAGTGCATATCCACCAACGGTTGTGAAGGGCAGTTCTACTGATGAGAGTGACTACCTGTGACCCCATTTTTGAGCAGCAAATGGACTCGTCTATATCAGTACTGGTCTGTGTCATAGGACCAATATATTTGTGTATTTAATTATTGTCAAAGCTGTTGAAGGTTTAATATGAGAGTGTCATAAGATTGTGTACTTTAATATTAAGGTTTAGATTATTGTGTCATGGGTAGGATTATTGTTTCTTTTTGTATGTTCTTCCACTTCTTTCCTTTCAATTTAGTAATAGGTTAGCGTGGTGGGTAAAGGCTTTTGGGGTCCCTTAACATTAAAGATTTGATTTCCTCACTATGATTAGGGTTTAGTTTTAGCTTTAAGTGACTCATTGAGTTAATCGATGGCATATTGTACTTAATCAATTTATTACTTTTTGTGAGCCATCAGTGTTAGTACATTTATTGTTGTAATAAATATTGTGAAATTTTTGCCCTTGTGTCTTTCTGGTTTTCCTCGCTCCTACTGATTTGTGTTTTTGTCACTGGATTTGAGAATAAGATAAAAGAACCTGTTACGGCTTCCTCCTAGAGGGAGTTCGTAACAGTGCTGGAAGAATTGAGGAAAGTTTGGTAGAGTTGAGCTCCAACTCCACCCTAGTCCGTTCTTGATTAGGCTGTGGGCCCAGGGATCAAAGGTCCAACGATCCCGGAAGAGGAGAAGTCTCCCTCCTACCGGTAGCATCTCACTTGGAGTGCTGGTTGGAGGACTTGCCTCCTTGGCCACATCCACCTTTGTTACCCCTACCTCTGAAGGGGTGTCTAGAGGATCCTCGAAAGGAACCTCGAGACTTTGGCCTAAAAGTCGTCGATTGGCTTTCAAAGACTGGGGTGAACACCATCGATTGGGTCGCCAGAGTTTGGGGCACCAGTTGGAAGGTGGTGGTTGGTTGTGCCACCGTCTGGGGCACCGTGGCCACGGGAAGCTGTTGCTGTTTTCTATGCCGAGAGGGCACTCTTGGTCGTTTTGATTTATTCTTCGGCTGGGGACCCTCGTCAGCGGAAGATTTTCTTTTTGAGGACAAGCCCCACTTGGAGAGGAGATTCCTGTTCTCCGTGGCAGCTTTATCCACAACCTCTTTGACCACTTTGCCTGGGAAGAGGTCTTTTCCCCAGATATTGGAGGCTATGAGCTTCCTTGGTTCGTGTCTCACCGCAGCCGAGGCAAACACAAATTCTCTACAAGTCCTTCAGGCTTTGATAAAGTTGTACAAGTCCTTGGTGACTGTCGCCAAATGAGATTTGGCGAAGACCATGTACATATCTGGGATGTCAGGGATGCTTGCCATAGTCTCTAAGCCAGTCTGCAGAGACATGGAAGCAGCAAGACGTTCTTTAGTCTCTTGTTCTCTGCACAGGAGAGACTGACAGCTTTGGGAGGTCTTCGCCGAACTGTCGTCCAGCAATATCTGCCTCCAGCTTCCCAACTGTGAATGTGTTATGAACATCCTTCCAGTCTTTATCATCTGATGGAAAAGCAAGGGAAAGGGTCTACACTCCTCCAGTGTAGGGCAAGGTTTCCCTGCTTCAACTGCCTTTAAGGCTGCCTTAAACCCTTTGTCCATAAAGGGGAAGGCACGTTTGGGGTCAGCAATAAAGGACGGGTGCTTTTTGCTGACAGCCGGCACCTTGGAACTAGTAAAAGCCCTCTCTTTCAAGGTGGTTGTATATAAGGCCTGAGCCTTAGAGAGTTCGAGGACAATCGTCTCCTTCGGCTCTGTTTATTCCTTGGATGCAGGTTCCGTCCTTAGACGGACATAGCAGTCCGGGTAGGACCCGTTGCTGGGCCAAAACTCAATTTCCTCTACTGGGACAGTGCCCAGTTTCTCCGAGAGGAAGATCTTCCCCCCCCCCCCCCCCGACATTGGCATATGCTCTGCATATCTCCAAGGGTTAACGTCAGAGAAAGCGGGGAGATCCTTGACGTTTAGCTTCTTCGGGGCTAAACGTGTTGCAACCAGCTGATGCATTTTCGTCTGAAGAGAAGCTTCTTTCTCGGACGATTTCTTCTGAATGTCCTGCACCATAGACAGCAGCGAGTGCAACGTACTCGTGATAGAATCTAACTGGGGTGCAGTAGATGAAGTCGAAGGCACCGGCTCAATCACCGTGGCTGATGATACCGAAATCGTTTCAGTCTTATCGACTTCAGCTTTAGGAGGTACGTCATCCTCCTGATCCAGTTCTTCCAGTAGGAGATTGTTCTCAGTCTCCTCTGAGACGACCGACATGTTGTTATCTAATTGGATGCCCTTCAAGGCGTCCGAAACAACAGATTCCATCAGGATCTGTACTAGGGGAATCTCAGTTTGAGCCTGGGGAACGATTGCATCTGCAGATGCCCTAGGGAAAAGACAGTCCCTCATCCCATTAGGAAGGTATGGGCCAGAGGTGTTCTTCTGAAAACCCCTGACCCATTTTCGCAGCATGTCCCTTGCTGCATCCCTTGACTCAGTAGACTTTTGATCACCAAAAGCCTCTTTTACCAGTTTGTCACAAACGGTACATACCTGTGGGTCCCAGTATTTGAGAGCCCCCTTGGTGACTGCGCAGCGAGCATGGGCCCTGCACACGTCATGGCCGTAGAAGTTCTTGCTATGGACCCTGCAAAAGCTGTTCCCGCACTCGGGATGCTCCTCCTGTAAAGAAAGAAAGCATATAAGTATTCGGTGAAATTCTCAGATTTCAGCATACATATTTTTTTTTTTTTTTTAAATATTAGCTTGGATAGAGTAAGCTAGAAAATAGGAAAGACACCTACTTGTGTTTCCTGTCCAGCCCATTGCTATGACCTCCTCCAATATTGAACAATAAATTCTTAATGAATTTTGTATGGGAAGATAATATCCTTTGATATAAAGTGTCTTCTTAACACAATGTCCCAGGTTCAATATTGGGGGTAAATTAATGGTTGATAACCATTAAGTGGTAGAGAGGATCATTCTCTTATATGTGATGGTCTCACAATAGGCTGCCCATGAAGCACCTTGTAGGTTGGAAAAAAACTTTTTGGGCTACAGCACTGACTGGCGGCGTTATGCCGCCAGACCTGCCTGGCCTGCCGGCACATGCCGGGCCTGCCGGCACATGCCGGGCCTGCCGGCACATGCCGGGCCTGCCGGCACATGCCGGGACTATACTGGGCTATTGAAGGCAGTTACTGTCTTCACATCTATACTTTGGGTGGCCGACTGCCGGCCGACAACTTAGTTGCCGGCCACTGGTCATAGTATGCTTATTGTCGTTGGGTTATCGCTAAGCGACACCCCCGGCAAGTGGCGGAAGAGTAACTGCCAGCCGACAGACAACCAGTATAAGGAAAGGTAAAGAAAAAGAGAGAGGATGGAGGAAGGCAAGGGCTCAGCCTTGCCGGCCTACATCTCGAATGAGGGTTCAAGTGGAAGGGGGAATTATGTTCGTGCTTCCACCCAACCATATCCCATCCATATGGGCTATGGAAGGCAGTCCAAGGGAGGACTAAAGAACACTCTAATGAATATGAGGGTACCTGCTGGCAGCAGACAGGGAACCTCAGGCCAGTTCTATAGATTACCCTTAGGGTCAAATGTAGAATGACAGCCAGGGAGGGTGATGGTTCATCCAACACAAAAGAGACAGTGGGTAAGGGGGAAAAGTCCTATAAGTAAGGTATGTAATACCCGAAGGCATTACCCAACTTAAAGGATTCTGATCTCATAAGGTAACCTCAAGTAGGGGAAATCATTTCCCCCGGTTGGGTTAGTCAAGTGAGAAAGCGGCCATAGGACACAATCTCGTAAGAGAACAGAATCTCGTACCAGGTATCTTAGACAATGAAGAAATAATTTTTTTGGTCTAAGATCTACTAGCACAGGACTGTGCTAGACCGAGGAAGGAGGAATTGTAAAACAAAAACCTCCACGTATGGTCTAGGGAGGCCTAGCCTCCTGTATAGACAACTTAACCTGACTTGGGAAATCATTTCACCGAGACAGTAAGATGCCTAACACAGACTTTACTCTGATGTCCCGTTCTAAACTCAACAACCGACTCAGTGGTTAAGAGAAAGAAACGAAACACCCCAGTAAACTTTGCCAGAACTCAGTTCACAGCAAAACTAACTGAAGATAGCCTAGGCTTATCAGAGGGAAGGGGAATTGCTCTTAACCCTGGATAGGTATGCTACTCGGACACCCCTTTAAGGGTATACTCGGTCATGAACGACCCCGACTCCGAAAAAAATTCAGGAAAAATTTAGTTATGCATCAATCTGTATTGTTTGACTTGCTAAAAATACTTCAAAGAATGCTAAAAATTACTGAAGATATAAATAATACCCATCTACAAAATTACTATTTATTGGAAATATATTAAAAATTTAGGTATACAAAAAAAAAGACGACGTAAATATTCACAAAAAATAGAAATATACATATACACATAAATCCCTTTAGGGACACCTTCTTAGATGGCATAGCAACAGCGTGTAATTGCTGGAAATGAGTTGGACCCATAGAAGTCAAGATCTGAAATGAGAAAAAAAGGGTAAATATTTTTGGCCAAAAAAATTTGTCCAAATTTCATGAATTTTTTTGGGTACCCAAATGAAATAGGAAGAGGCTAATTTTTTTTATAGAATAAACTCATATTATCCTAGATCAGAAATACATAATAAAATGTGCACTAAGATGTAATTTACTGTTATAACAGGGGCGAAATCTAAAGGTCATTTTTTGACGGCCTAGTTCACAATGTAAATTTCTTATGAAAATCATTGTATCTCCTATAAAATATGATATTTATGCATTAAATTATACCAAAATATCACGAATTCTATACAGAACAAGAATATATAGAGATATTTATGCATTAAATTATACCAAAATATCACGAATTCTATACAGAACAAGAATATATAGAGATATGCCAACTTACCTTTCGGGTATGTCAACAAAATGGCCGCAGACCGCAACAACTCTTACAGCCCAATCTACCACTTGGAATGAAGAATGGGGTTGCAAGCTCCATATTATCATCAACATCTCTTTTTAACTCCATTAGAAGTGTGTTGATGACATCCATGCCGAGGGAATACTGTCTGCTGGCCATTATTGAAGATAAATTCAAAATAAATAGAAAAAAAATCAAATTTGCAAAAAACCCCAAAAAATCAGAAATTAGCATTTGAGGGAAAATGGACCTCATGGCAATATATGGCATCTAAGCCAAAACCAATGTCATGCAAGTGGTAGACACACCATCCACCCACACTTTCCAACTATAAAGAACCAAACAAGTATCAACACTGTTCGACAATTTATAATTATGTAATAACTTTGCTGTTTGATCACTTACCCCTATAAAGGTATTCAGGGTCGAGGTCGACCCCTGGGGGGGTAAAAAAACAGGGAAGGAGGGAAGTTAGACGAAAATCAGTCCTAAAGCAGAAAATGGCATGTAGACTAGTCACCCCTTGCAGGTCGATCACTTCCATATTCGAGACAGCTGATGATTTATGGGGAAAAAACAGGTTTTAAAAATGCTGTAGGGGTCGCAAACGACCCATCATACCTTTCCAGGGTTAAATCTCGCCAAGAGATTGGTATCGACTTACAAGGTATAGGAGGCATCAACCTCACCTTAGAAGACAATACAAGAGCAATTGGGGACATGTATGAAAGTATACTAAAGCCCCTAGGCTAGTAAGTCTAGGAGCATAGAGAATCATTCACCAAAACTCTCTTGTATACTATCTTGGAAGAGGAAAATTTACGCAGTAATATCTTAATTGTATAAAATATTGCCTGAGCTTCAATAAAACTTTACCAGGAAGGTTATATCATGCATGAAGTGTGTAGGTGCCTAGGCTAGGAAGCTAGCACTCGTGAGGCTCGAACATAAATAGCCAAATCCACGACAACAATGACACAATATAAAAATCCCTAGCTAAAATATTAAATAGCTAAAGTTATTAAAGCAAATAATGCCGGGAAAGTCGTTCTGGCTAACTAGATGTACAGGAAGAACGATCGCGTTCATGACACCATCCGGCTGGCAACAGCTCTTGTTACGTTAATTATGATCTCAGTCAAAGAGAAAAACTGGCAAGAGCTTACATTTACACAATTCAAAGATATTACTTAACTTTCCAGAAGCTGATGAGGCTGGTGAAGACATCATAGCAACAAATAACTACAAAATAGCGAGAGATAACACGGGATAACACCGGTCAACGAAGCTACAAGAGAAAGAATGGCTTGGTGGCGCGTCGCGGTGGCGATTCTGCGCACTATTTACAGTACAGTAGGAGTGTCGAGAGCGTTGCCTCTTTACAACTCTCCTATATTCTTGCCACTTTTCCCCCCTCGAAGCGGAAACGCTATTAGGGGTGTAGATAGCTATGAGACGTGTCAAGAATACGTCCTCTGATTACGCGATATCCAATTATAAGGGATATTCGCTCCAGGAGTTAGAATTCTGGATACCTTTGGTAAATTCTCTGAGATATATCACTGTAGTCAAATATAACCTAGGAAGCTACTAATGAAGGAACTTCCATCAGGAAGACATGGCCTGAGCCCAAAAAGACCTATTTTGAATCTATCTTATGTTTTAAAAGTGCTAGAATAGGCAATTCCTGAACAACTAGTCAGTCGCTTAGACGTAATATAGAAGATTTTTGGGCTCAAGCCATGACGTCCTAATGGAAGGTTCCTTTAGCAGCTTCCGAAGGGTATATATGACTACAGTGATATTCCCAGAGAATCAAACCAAAGGTTTCACAGAATTCTAACTTCTGGCGCGAGTACCTTTAAGATTACTCTCAAGGGTATCGTATATCATCAGGGGACGTATTCTTGACATGCCACATGGCAATCTGCACCCCGAATAGCCTTTACGCCTCTAGGCTCTAGGGGGAAAACGTGGCAGAATAGAAGGGTAACCACAACAAAGATTACCCTGGTTCCCCTACTACAATCGTATCAAAACTGCGCCAACTCCCTCTGGCGGTCATTCCTTTATCTGTAGCGACTCGCTACGGTGGTGTTCCCTGTCGATCTGGCATTTCCGATCGATTTCTGGGAATCTTTATGCTTCTACTTCTTCTTTCTCCATCTAGAAAGTTGAGTATTGATTCTTTATAATATGTAATTTAGTTCCAGCCTCGCAATGAAATTGTGTATTTCTTGTGTGCGGATCTTCGCCGTTCGCCGGTGTCGCCATGGGGCTGTCGTTCTTTGTACATGTGCTATTTAGTTAGCAGAACGACATTCCGGTGTAAATAGCTTATTCATTGTTATGAAAGCTATTTAGGCATTATATATTGTAAAGATAACTATAAGCCTATTTTTCCCTTTCCGTGGCGATCGTATATGTCAGAGTTTTGGTGATTTAGGTAACCGAAATCTCGTCATGTCTGGGTAACATAACCTAGACAACATATACTTTTGTCATTTCCCCGGTTACCCTTGTGTATTGGTTATCATTCCTGGAGATCGATATCTCCTGGAATTATATTAATCATCATCAATCTCACTAGAGATTTATGGGTAATCTCTCTTCCCTCTGAGAGTAGCCTTAGGCTACAACTCTCTGCGTCGGCCTTGAATTTCGAATTCAGGCATGACTAGCCTAGAGTTTTCTGTCTCATCCCTTAACAGCCGTCGACAAGTTTTGGGATTCGATCAGAACCTCAGTATTTAGTCTTTTTCGGCAGTCGGTCGGCGGGGTGATTGCATTCCCTTGCCGTCAGAACTACCGGCATAGGAGACTAGCCCTCCCTAGACTACACCTGAAGTGGTCGAATGTTACCGCCACCTTCTCCCTGTGGTCTAGGATGGCGCCGGCATTGGAACTCTGTTTCTCCCTTGTTGAGAGGAACGGCATGAGCTGCCGTCCCCTTATCTGTATTGGCACCTCCTAAGCTGGAGAATAAATTATTCTCCTGCCGCTTGTGGTCGTGCCGGTACTGAAACAGAGTTTCTTCAAGGTGTATAGATCCGGCAACATTGCCGGTCCCTCCTATACCTCATATAGGACCCTTTCCCCTCCCCTCTCTGTTCTTTTACGATGGCTGAGCCATTGTCTTTCCTGTGCTGGAGTCCTGCTACCTTACCATTGCAGGTGGGTTGCCGGAGCCGCCCAGACACCCCCCCCCCCTCCTCAGTCATCAGCTGTCGGCAACTGCCAATGGCCATGACGGCTGTCGGCGACTGCCGGCTTCCAGCGGCTTTGGCGGCTGTGGATGGGAGGCCCCTTTTGTCAGCAAGGTTCTCCAGTTCTCCCTTGAACTGCTAGCCACAGTTTCTGTTGTCGGCGTATTGTTCTGGCTGGCAGTAGACCGGCACAGATAGATACTGACTCAGTAGGTAGTATGCCGACTGTACTCGTGCTGCCGGAGTCTGGCCTACAGTAGTAAGCCGGCAATAGTACTGTGGCTAAATGGAAGTGAACCTTCTTTTCGGGGAAAGGCAGTAAAATTAGACTTTTACATCTTTTATTACTGTATACATATACAGTAATAGATAGCCTTCACTCCATGCTTTCTCTCTCTCTCTCTCTCTCTCTCTCTCTTTTCTAGCTTGCTAGATGCTCCGACAATAGCTAGCTAATCCGGCAATATGCCGGCTGAACTACAGTATATGTCTATACAGGTAATCAGTATAATTGCAGTATAGTATATACAGCAGATGAATAACTATCGTATATATTATACTAGTAGTTATTTTCAATATATCTTGGGTATCCCTGCCCAGATATTTGCTGAATCCAATTCTATATTGATGGATTAATATTTCATCAATATTCTGATTTGAAATCAGTTTCCATTTACCCTGCAATATTGAATTTCGTAAAGGGCTGGTGGTGTGACACCTCTAACCCCTATAGGGGAGAGCCCTTATCCCTGAGTTTCCCTGATCAAGAAACTCCCTGATTTAATATCGTACGGGAGGTCACAGCAAATAGATTGGTTGGGATGCATAAGTATATGTCTTTTATTGTCTGCCGGCTGAACTACGGTATAGGTCTATACAGGTAGTCAGTATATTTGCGGTATAGTAAATACGGCAGATGGGTAACTAACGTATAGATTATACTAGTAGTTATTTCCAATATATATTGGGTGTCCCTATCTAGATATTTGCTGAACCCAATTCTATATTGATGGAATAATATTTCATCAATATCCTGATTTGAAATCGGTTTCTATTTACCCTGCAATATTAAATTTCGTAAAGGGCCGGTGTGTGTGACGCCTCTAACCCCTAAAGGGGAGAGCCCTTATCCCTGAGTTTCCCTGTTCAGGAAACTTCCTGATTTAATATTGTAAGGGAGGTTGCAGCGAATAGATGGGTTGGGATACACAAATATATGTCTTTTAATCTCTAATCAACATATCTTGGATGCGAGCTTCTGCTGTTACCGCTCCTATTTCGAAAGAATGACATTCCTTCGATACTCTGATTGTGTATCAATCCTCCTTACCTCACAGTGTTAAGCATAGAAGGGGACAGTGCATGTACACTTCTTTACACCTAGGTGTTCGAGCCCCCTTTTCTTCAGGGAATTCCCCGGTTGGAGGAATTTCCTCAAGACTGAGGAGAAGTAACAACATTGGCTCACAGGGGATACACGGGTATGTGTCTCCCACTATCTCTTTTAGCTTTCTGTCCTAAGATATTTTGTCAAAAGACAATTTTGCAAATTGCCTATCGATGCGATAATCAATTGAATACTCCTTTCTGTTCTCCCTTCCTTACAGGAGGGACACCAGATGATGCATTGCAGTCTTCTGCAGTTATAAAGATGAGCATTTTCACGGACATAATATATGCAGGTTCCCCCAGCAATATTATTTCCAAAATCCCCAATCTACAGGACGGCAGTCTAGAGCTGTCGAACTGTGGTTGGTTTCATTTTGAAAGTTATCTCTTAAATGCGGTTCAACTGCGAACCCATAAAATGCGAAAACTCTACGGGAATTGGACCGAAAATTCACTTTCTCATTACTAAAAATGACGATTTACTGCTCCTTTTAAAGGTTTTTAAGGTCTAAACCCCCAACCCTGCCTCCCAAGTTGAGGTTGCAGACACTAACGGCATTGGTGAGTCTGAGCGGGACTCGAACTCCCGACTGACAAACACCGGGCAGAGACTCCACATTCAAGCCACACCTTGTAGTGAAATCAACAACAGCAGTCATTGTTTCACTGTCACATCTGACTCCGCTGCCAAGAGCCGGCAGTGTGTGCCCTTGGTCACCACCCAGTCAATAGCTGAGTTGGTATACCTTCAATCGACAGCCCGCCGATTCCCAGCGGTCTGCCGACAGCCCGAGGAGTCTCCTCTGGTTCAGAGATCCGGTGACTATGCGTATAGTTTTCACCACTACCCGAGTCACATTGAATACTGGCTAGGATGGTGTGACGTCTGTCAGCAACCTGCTGACAGCCGACAAGTCACTGATATGTCGAAGACCTGCTAGCCATATTGGTACTGAAGTACTGAGCCAGTTAAGGGGGACCGTCCGCCATGTCCGCCATTTTTTTTTCTTAATGATCCAAATTACACAATTTCTATATATGTTTTAGACACATATAATACCTTCATCATATAAAAATTTCAAGTCATTTGATCAAAAACTTTTGGATTTATGAGCAAAAATCATGATTAAAAAAAATATTTAGGTACATTTTTCCCCACTACTATAATACCAATTATATTGAACTTATAC